>NW_025764397.1:0-65657 GCF_021015755.1 Lentinula edodes
AAGGAGCTTATGGGATATGGAATTTGGGGCGAGGCATGACATAAGTGATGACTTGGCCTTAGAGTTTAATTTTTGACGCAACAGACGGTTATCATCTGGGGGTCGACCATCATTATGATACTGCTGTTTTCGTATTTTGATAGCTTTCAGGGCACGTGAACGTTTAGTACGGCCTATCTTTGCTTTCAATGCTTGACGGACATGTAATGGTGGTTTGCCCCAATGTGTTGGTTGACCAACTAGAGAAACAATCAGCAAACTGAAGTCTTATGATAACATATTTGTAACTTACTACGTTCAGCATTAAATAATTTTTCATAAGTTTGAACTATCTTCCAAAGTGCCTCCCAGCCTGCAAAAAATGCATGTTTGCGCCCTTGTTGTGCATACATGCTAAAATGAATAGACTCTTCAGCATTTGTGGTCTCAGGAAGTGAATGCCAAAGCAAAGGATCCATGTTACGCTTAGCTTGAAAAAGCATCGAAGCATGTTCCGGACGCAACCACCAATGAAGCCATGGCCTGATCTTGGGAAAATCTGCCTCCAGAGTTTTTGCCAGTTGATTGAAATCATTGGAATCTTTGGCTTGCAAGAGTCTGTTCACCTTTTTAGCAAAGTGCAACTGTTGCTCAACAGGAACAATTGCTGCAATCCGCTTAACTCGAGTTATACTACGCTGGAAATGTTGTAAACAGCCACGCAAAAGCTCATCCCCCCTTTTTCGAAGTTCACTTTCATCCCGAAGGTTGGTGTGCTTCAGCCAAAACCGGACAAAGGCATTGACAAAACCAGTTCGCTCTGCTTCACTAAAATCAACAACCTAGGATCAAATTTTATGATTGAGATTATGTGAAGTATAAAGTATAGATTACACATACCCCAGCAAGAAGCTCATCAACAAGAGTCTTATTCCTTTCACCTACAATTCGTGCAATAGATTCAAACAAGGCAAGGAAATGATATTCATAGTGAGCTGCACTTGCACCATTTGAGTAGCTGATAAGGACTGGAATCCAGCGGAGAAGGATTTGGGAAAAGACAGAGCTGATGATGAGTAATGATGTTTGAACTTTCCACCAGCCATGTGCAGCATCTGAAATAATCCCATTGAAAGGACCATCCACCTGGAGTGCCTCATCATGAAGCTGAGATGCCATAAATGGAGTCTGTGCTGAAATGACTGTGACCCCACCAAGCATAGTGTTTGCAACAATAAAGCCAGGTCGCTCCAGTTGAAAGTGCATAAAAGCTTCTATGAAATCATCTCCACCTTTGATTTTTGCTTGTCCCAGTATTTGATTCCGCATTCGGCCAACACGAGGAGCATGAATGAGCACAGAAGATATATCAGTCACTGTTTTTCCATCAACAGTATTGCCAGAGATCAGAGCTGCTGGTGCCACCTGGGGATTACTTTTAACAAATTGGACAAACTCTGCTGTCTCATCCTGGGTGAGATGAAGTTTGTATGAAGGAACTTCATGATTGTGGTCATGGATTCCATTCATATATCGGACACCACCGGACCACTGTATGATTGCAGCTTTATTTGGACATGGATTATGAATGAGTTCCCGGTTGCCACATTTGCAGGAATGGTTGAGTTGTTTCAGGATTGCAGCACGAGTATGGGTATGAGGACGTATAGTAACTGCACAGTCTTTGTTTCCACAATGAATAGTGCCAAGACATTGACGGTAGGTTCTATGGCCATTCTCCAAATATGAAGAAGCATATGAGGCACCTTTACGTTTCCTTCCAGAGGAGGTTTGGCAGGCCCAATCCACCTGAAATTTTCCTGAACCTTCATACTCTGAATGGGAAACATCCAATGCAAAGTTCCCCTGTGGAGTGGTATTCCATTTTCCCTCTGGAAGATCACTCAAACAGACATATTGGGTGTCCCTGTTGACATAAGGGCCTGTCAAGGGAATATCAGGTTGAGCAGAGCCCACTTGATTTGAGAAAGTAGGGGTGAATGCCAAGGTCTGATTTTTCTCAGGAGAAAGATGTGTCTGCAATTGAAGTGTGTTTTTGTCTAAAGTGGGGGAAGGCAAATGGACCTCCATTGGGATCTGATTTGCAATCTGCTGTTCACTAGACAAATGGTGCTGGTTGGTAGTTTGGGATGGAAGCAAAGTTGGTACTTGAGTGGAACCTGAAACAGGATAATATGGAATTGCTGGTGTAAAGTTGGAAGGAGGGACCATGAAATATTGACCATTGATTTGTGGACGAGACACAAGTGGAAGTGTGGAGTGCATATAGTTGGAGGTATGATAAAAAGGAAGTTGTGATTGTGATGAGACCATGTGCTGATTGGTTGTAATGGTATTCATGTGCCCAGGAATAGTAGGAGGTGGAGCATGGACTGCTTTTGATGCTTAAATAGATTTGGGTTAGTGAATGAATGATTAGAATTGCCAGAATACAAACATACAATTATTGGGCACATTACTTTGGATTTCTTGGGTAAAGTGTGCCTCTGTAGTAGGGCTAGGGCTAATGAAAGAGGCAATTCCCTGCCGAATTTTGCTCTACATATGAAAGCTGTGAATAAACAAGTATGATGCTTGAAGTCAAATGCCTGTATACCAAGTTCATTGTCCAAAAAGACATTGGAAGCAATTTCAAACTTTGGTGTAGTAAATATTTCTGATGGGGGCGAAATAAATCTCCTCGCAATGCAGTGGCTACTTATAATAAATTCATAACCCATCAATTTTCGACCCTGGTTATCCGAAATGTCCATCCAAATCATTGATGGTGAAATTAGGAATAAGGCCAGCTTTGTGAACACCAGCTAGTATCATATTCTGGTACAAGAGGATATTATTTACAAAGCCAAAGCTCTAATGATACAAGATACAGAAAGTTTGCATCGAGAAGAAGCCTGGCAGCGGGCTGGGCGGAATGATAAGATCACTATCCGATTTTGATATTCAGCCCCTCCGGGCCATTATACTATCTGCTGTTGTCGGACACAGCATTCATAGAATGGGTATATTTTGTACAGTGGAAGACCATTTATTTACATATACATTTAAGTAACTGCAGTGCTACTGTGTGCTACTGCATGTCACTGCACATGTCACTGCAATACCCCTGCACATGTCACTGCAAGTGGTACTGCAAATGTTCTGTGCCCTATACAGGGATACTAGGTGCTTCACAAAAGCAGCATATATGGACTGGTGCCATCCCTATTGCACAAACCCGAAACAAAGAACTTCGGGGATGAAATTCAGGGAAGGACGGCGGAATAAAGTTAGCAAAGGCCAAGATCAGAGCCCAGAAGGCAACAGAGAGTCACACACTGGAGGGAGTCCCCTGAACCAGGTTGCACTGATACATAGAATGTGCATTTCAGGGAGAAGTAGAATTGTTCTGGGATTGTCTAACTACAAAGACAAAACAACACCAAACAGATTACATATGGTAATAAATGAAACGAAGAACCATATGAGATACATAATAACCCATTCAAAGAGAGGTTTCCGTGCCAAAATGAAATAAATCACTTTTTCATGATAATTCGTTCCCAGCGTCGAAATGCTATTACAAAAAAAATTGGTAGCAATTAGTCTAACAATGACAACGAAGGGGGGGGGGTAAACAAAAACACCAATGGGGGTGCATGTAAAACTCACGCTCAATGAATCAGGAACCACATTCCCCTGTTTATTGATCTTCAAATGATACACATCCATACCTTGCCCGTTCCAAGTCAAACAAATCTCAAACACATTATCAGGCAAGCCCACAAAGTGAACTTCAGAAGTGAGGATCAAATTGCGGTCTTTGTTTTCTTGGGGGACTAATGATTGCACAGCTTTTTCAACTCATTCATAGATTGAGGATGGCATTATTCCACATTCCTTTAATTCTTCTGCAGATGAGATTGCGAATCCATGAATGGGTATGTTTCCGGATATGTGTTAGACTGGAATTCTCGACTGTATGTTTATATTGCTAGCCCAACAAGTTCCCATACTCACTTGGTTACCTGGGGCGGAGTAGTCCCATTCCTCCCTCATGGGTCTCTCAACCTGCATATGTACATGAACTTTTTTCAATATTTTTCATATAAGCCCCCAGCCTCTTGAGACCTGTTGGGACCTCTCAAGTCTCCCTTCTAATCAATTTATCTTTCTCAAGTCTCCCTTCTCAATCAATTTCAATTTATCTTTTTCCCCTTTCTTGACCCTAATCCCCCTAATTTGCAAGATCTGTCCTCCATAAAAACAGGTATTGTCTCTGGGTCGACCCCTCTACATCAGACCCATTATCGCTCTTGCTCGTAGTAGCTTGTGGTCAAGTATGTGCCTCTTATACTCGGATAAAGCACCTCTTGTAGTTAAGTTCACTGTCTCTCATAGTCAAGTAAGCACCACCAAGAGCTGAGGCTGAAACTGAGGCCAAAAGTAGGAAAAAGAAAAAGGCAGAAAATGAGAAAAAATAAGAAAAAAGGAAGAGAAAAGCAGTGTATCTTATATATATATAAGAGATGTATATGTATATCTATCTGCTGTGTGTACTGTGTGTATATAAAATATTGCATCTGGTATAAATTTGCTCAGAAGAAAGGTTACACATCACTCACTTCCATCATCCTTATATTTACATACCTATTTCTATGAATTGTTCTTCTTATTCTGTATTTCACTCCACAATCAATACACATAGCATGCGCAGCAAAAAGAATATGGCCGGACATGTGTCAAGCTTGGCATGTGTGATATGTGGCTGTGTAAAAAAGCGCTAAACCCTCTGCATTTCTGAGCTTTGGCGCCGGATTTGACCAGTGGCTGTGTTATTAAAAGCGGAAATTGAAAATTGAAAAAACAAAAAAAAAAACAGCTGACTCGTGGCTGTGCAAAAAGCGCTAAACCTCAGAATTCTGAGCTTTAGCGCCGGATTTATGCCACCCTGACTAGTGGCTGTGCCATTAGAGCGGAAAATCCCACTTGATGTTACATAACCAACAACAGCTTTTCTTTTTCTCTGCACTCATGTCACTCACAGTCCCCCCATGGCTCAGGGCCAAAAACCAGGCATTTTCTCTGTTCTTTTCAAAGGTAGTCACAGATACAAAGGAGGATGATCAAACCTTACAAGTGTGCTAGGACTTCTGTTTCCCATTTGAATTCATTCTCACCCAGATATTTCAGCCTTTTGCAACAGTTATATTTACTAAACTCCGAGAAAGAGCTGATAGTAAGATGTGGAGAAGATTCTTGAATAAACCTTGGACTATAACCACCTTCACTGAGCAACAATGGCAATGGCTATTTATATGCCACCCACTGTTCCATATCAACCTCTTGCACCTAGTAAGAGATAAGGAACATGGGCTCCTCAACTTGGGAACAGAAAAGCACCGAGATAGATCTGTAAGTGGCACAGAATACTTAAAGTTATGACCTACTCCATAATGCTTCATTATACCCCAAGTTTCATCCTCTTACTCAAGGGGGTGGATGGAGAAGTATGGTGCAAAAAGCTAATTCTGCCCTTGAAAAACACAAAAGAACACCAGCCACATGCATCACACCACACCAATCCTCAGATCCTTTCCTCCAAACTCTGGATGATCTGTCCATTATTCTGTTTGAACAATATGCACATTCTAATGTTGCCATCAACATTAGCTTAGTAGTCATCTATATAGGACTCTGCAAACATGTACAGTATTATTTATGTCTTGGGAAATCCAAGTTATTACTAACACACTTCTCCCATGTAGGGAATTCTCAGCTTCCCTAATCATTTCCAAGAGTTTTTCAGAGAAACTCACTCTCACTCTCAAGTGTTTTGCAGGGTTTGCTTTTTTTTTTTTGACCTCCTATTCTCAAAGATTTACTACAACACAACTCTATTAGGTCATGCTCAAGAGGATTCTCAATAAACTCCTCCAACACTTAGAACCTCATTATAACACCCAGAAATGGCTCCAATCCAGCCCATGCATGCCTGCTTCTCCATCTCACTCTCTTTATTGTTTCAAAACCCTCAGCACTTTTTAAAGACAGTCAGTCCAAAGTGAGTGAATTCACCTATAGGAGGTAAGTGGAGAATATATTATATTTCACCTCCTCCCATTAATCACTAGGTATTTCAGAGTACCTAAAGCACTAAGGCCCCCCTTGCAGACCAGCCACACACACACACACACACACACACACACACTTACTTGTTAATCTAGAGAACAAAGTGGATAGGATTACTGAATTGAAGCAGCTGATGGGGCAAGGAAAACTTGCCCCTTGAAAATATTTCTAAAGAGTTTATGAGCAGTTCTGTATGACCTGGGGTGAGAATTGGGGTCTTGTAGGTATAATTGGTACAAGTATAAGTAGTTTATGTTGTAGAGTGTGCTAGGAGCAAGCTGGAGCTCAAACTTGACCCTTAGGGAGCTATGGGAACCCATGACCAAGGACTGGAATGACCTGGTAGTAGTATGGAAACGGAATGTGTGACCCTTGGAGGGGTTTTTGAGAGATCCAGGGAGGTGTCCCTGGGACAATAGCCCGCATGAGATGACGACTGAGAAGTGGAAAGCATTAGGACAGGTGAAGGATGTGAGCTGTGAGGACTCTGAATGTCAATGTAGACTGTTTGAGGCTATCAAGGGATAAGCCCTATGGGGGTGAGAGTTCCTAATGCAAAATAGGGAACCTGGGAGGGAGGTTCCGGAACGAGAGGAAGTGGAGGTTGGTGTTCCCAAACGGTGGAGGAGGTGACAATGGAGAAGCAATACAAGAGTGGATGACATGCAGAGCTTTGACGTTGCTTACAATTAAGGTCCTGGTATTTGGGGGTAGCAAGTAGGGAGCTCAAGGGAGGAAGTAAGGAGCTTAAGGGAGGTGTTGAGGAGGTTGGGATCACCGAAACAGTTGACATGTTTGTTTGTTTGGGGAGCTTTAGAATTGGTTGAGGGAGGGGGTTGGGTACTCACTTTGGCTTGGGAGGCTTGCTATTAAATGTGATGTGATAAAAAGTGTATATTGCATTGTGGCTTGGACTGCCTCATCATATACATGGATGAGGGGAGATATATATATGTATATATATATATATATATTTTCAATGGCTCTACTGTCATTACAGACTAAGAAGAAATTAATATGAAATTCATGATAGATTATATATATATGGATATATGGATTGGGTATACTACCTACCTACATAGTACATAGTATGTAGTATGTAGTATATAACAGATTGTGGGGGTGTATATCACAGATTGTGGGTAATATATATAAGAAAGAAGACTATGGGACTGTGGGACTGTGGGACTGTGGGACTGTGGGACTGTGGGACTGTGGGACTGTGGGGTATGTATGAAAGAGGGTCCTGGAAACAAAGCACGAAAGAAAAGAGGAGAGAGGAGAGGGAAAAAGAGAGAGAGAGAAAAGCACAACAGAAAGAGAAGAAAAGAGAAGAAAAGAGGAAAAGAGAGAGAGAGAAAAAAGGGCACAGAAGAAAGGTATATATATATAGGTGGAACGTGTATCTGTATCCGTATCTTATAAGTGTATCTCGTACGTGGTATATATCAACCCGAATCCTGAAACCCGAATCCTGAATCCAAATACGAAATCTCGAATACGAAATCCGAATCTGGAACGACTATTATCTGAGTCCACTATCCACTGTTCTCTGTCCACTATCCAATATCCACTGTCCACGATCCACTATCCACGATCCACTGTCCGCATCCTGAACTAACGTCGTGATTCCCCCCTCTTTCTCCCCTCTCCCCACCCTCTCCCCTTTTTTGCACCCCCACCCCCACCCCCACCCTCGTCCTCGTCCTCGTCCTCAGGCTCAACACATCAACACATCTTCCACATCTTAACCCAATCAACCCTCATCGCGCGATCGTCCTCGCTCGTGGGCCAGGTGGCGCTCCATGTGTCCTATGAACGGGAAGGGGGAAGGGAGGGGAAGGGAGGGGGTTAGTTAGGGTGGGGTAGGGTGGGGTGATATGGAAGAAGGAAGAGAGAGGGAGGGGGAGGGGAGAAGAGGGGAAGAGGGGGAGGGAGAAGAAGAAGGGGAGAAGGAAGGGGGAAGAAGGGGGAAGAGGGGAAAGAAGGAGAACGAAAGAACGAAAGAACGAACGAACGAACGAAAAAACTCAAACGAAACTCGAACGAAACTCAAACAAACTCGAACTCAAACGCAACACAGGACGTAGATCAACGCAGAGAAAGCGAACGAAGAGAAAGGGAAGGCAACGAAAGAAGTAAAGAACGAAAGAAAGAAACAAGTAAAGAACGAAAGAAGAACGAAACAGAAAAAAAAAAGAAAAGCAAACAAACACCCACCTGAGCCTCCGCAAACGCCTTCATCGCCCCCGGATCCCCATCCGCCCACGGTTTCCCCCCGACATTATCCGGGAACCACCCGGACGTTCCACCCGCCGCCAACGAGATGATTAGATAAAACTCTTGGTTGAAAGGTGCGGACCAATTGTTGTTATCGTCGGAGTCGGGTGCATCGGTGGAACCGGAACCGGAAGTAGAGGAGGTAGAACCGTCCCCACTCCCCCAGATGTCGGTAACAGGAACCTCTGCACCGACATCGTTCATCGCAACAGCAGGGTACCCCCCTTTACTCCAAAACGACTGTGAACGGGTCTTGGTCTCCAATTCCACCATCGCTTGAAGACGGGAGTCCACATACATGCGTATGAACTGGGGACTCCACTCGAGAGTGTACGTGTGGAACCCGCGGTCGAAGCCGCCTTGTTTCATACTCCACCATCCAAAGATCTGCGTCAGCAACGACGAAGGGAGGGGGGAGTAGTTGAGGGAGGAACGCACGAAATTCGTGCCTTGGGCGGGGTAGGTGGGTGCGTTGCCTCGTGCTTCCATGATATCGATTTCACCGGAGAGAGGCCATGGGCCGTAAGTGTTGTTTTGGGGAAGCATCCAGATGGCAGGCCAGAGCCAGTCTCCGAGGGGGAGCTTGGCGCGGACTTGGACGCGCCCGTAGGTGATGCTGTGTGTTCCATTGGTGGAGATCATGGAGCTTTGAACGGGGGGGATCACCGACGTGGTGTTGGAGGAAGAGGTAACGGAACATTGGGAAGTGTTGGTAGACGTACACGCGTCTCCTAAATCATACGTATATCCATCAAAGATACTTGACGTCCCCCCGATATCCGCACTCGTCAACGTCGGAATAATATAGAGGTTCGAATTCTGGATCTTCAAATTCTCATCCTTATTCGTCATAATCTCAAACTCCCCATTCCCGAACCCCCCTAGTGCAACCGTGCGTTTCCAATTCCCCGTATCCAACGCGTCGCCGGAGAAATCGTCCTCGAACACCACACATAGATGGGACTCATCCAACAAATCCAGACCTCGCAGATCGAAGAAACAGAGCAGAGCGGCACCGGCGAGTCCGAGGAGGATACATCCGTATGTGAGGATCTTGGCGAGGCGGTCTCTGGGGTGGGGAGCGCCCAGCCAGGGTTTGTCGGAGTTGGTGAGTTTGCCGTTTGGTAATAACGTGGAGGGGACAGGGGGTTTGCCTTTGCGGACTAGTGAGGAAAGAGCGGTGGTTGACCCTGATGGGGAGATTGACTGATGCTGCTGTGAATGTGGATGTGCCTGCTGAGGTGTATACGCAGGCGGAGTCCACACAGTCGACGAGTTCCTCGATGCAGGAGACAAAAACGGGGCTCGGAATATCATACTCCCCGGTCTCGATGTCGTCCCTTCGCTCAAGTTCTGACTAGACCCTTTGGTGGTCAGCGTCGCAGCAGCAGCGGAGTTCCTATACAACGTGTTCCTCGGGGACCTTCCTCTTCCGTTAGTCATGAACGGCGCCACGGGTCTCCCTAATACTTCCTCTTCCCCATGCCCCAACGACGCAGGGGGATTCACACCCACACCCGAATTAGAATGCGCAGACTCCTCCGAGAACCCACCCGACCTCCTCCGCACACTCAGACTCTCCATCGACGACGAGCGTCTCGAGTATCCCCCATAGTACCCCGTGTTTGGAATCGGAGTACCAGGATCCGGGTTCCCTGGATACGCTTGGAAGGGATACGGCTGGAAGGGGTAGGTGTAGGAGGAGGGAGGTGGGGGTGGGGAGGCGGTTGTTCGGGTTCCTTCGGTTGTTCGTGTTTCGGGAGGAATAGGGATTGGGAAGCTACGTCGACGAGCTGTGGTAGCAGTTGGAGTTGGAGTAGTAGGTGTACCACTCCTCCTACCCACCCTCGTCGTAGACATACTCTCCACCTCCGAATCAGACCCTGTGTTCTCCATGAAAAACTTTCCTCGTGTGTGCTGGTCGCGGTGCGTTGTATGCTGGTCGTGTTCGTGCTGGTGGTCGTCTTCCATCTTCTCTTCTTTCTTCTCACGCTATCCTTTTCCTTTTTCGTTGTTGTTGTTGGTAAGATGAACGATGTCATGAATGATGTCATTTACCTCAACCCATCAACGTGCTCAACGTGCTCAACAACGTAACTACTTAACACCTACGATAACAGACGATAACGCGATAAGGACAGTTTCCGGGTACCCCCTAAGACTTAAATTAACACAAACACGTATTCCCTCCTATGTATGTACTCCTTCCATTCCATTCCCGCTATCCATCTATCTGTTCATCTGTCTGTCTATCCTTCTATCGAATTCATTCACACCTTCCGGCTTCACACCTTCGAGCGGGTGTATACTCCCTCCGATAGAAATAAGAAGTGAGAAGTTCTATCGGAGGGTGTATACAGGCTTGCCTTGTCTCGGCTTGTCTCGGCTTGTCTCCTTCTATGGACCCTTATGTACCACCTTCGCTGGATCATTATAGAAACCGTTAATGTGCATCTTTAATCCTACATACATACATAATAGGAGGGATAGGAGGGAGGCTCACAGAGGAGGGAGGAGTGATACAGGGATAGGAGGGAGGAGTAATAAAGGGATAGGAGGTATAGGAGGGAGGCACATAATATGCCAAAGCATCTCATTTGTTGAAAGCTTGTTACTAAGAAGCTACTACTAAAGGTTAGATATAGATATCGAACATATAAACGTACGTATGTGGTGAGGTTGAGTGAGGTTGAGTGATGTTGAGAGAATTATAAGTAATAGCAGTTTTTGTAAAGGCTGTTTTTGTGAAGGCAGTTTTTATAAAGGCAGATTTTCTTCGTTCAAAACCCATCCGACTACATACATAACATAACATACTCGCTCTCCTAACACACTGTGATGTGTGTTACATTCTCCTCCTCAACAACATTCTCCTCGTGAAGGACATGAGCCCCTATCCAACACCCCAGCTTTTAAGTTTCAAGTTTTCCAGTCCAGGAACTTGGGATGAGTCTATAGAGCTAAGCAGTAAATTAAAGTTGAACAATAAACAATAAACAACATACAGTCATTCCCAGGTCCTTTACACAGTCAAATGTAGTTGCACCTCGGAATGAACCAATGAACTTGTCTATCCCAAATCTAATTAGATATAGAAAACATGTATTGACCCATCTGAAAAAAATTTACACTAAATATTTGGGGTAGAAGGATAGGAATGCATGTGATTTACGTTATCCGTACAAAAGTTTGTTATTGGTCAATAAGGGATCCTTTGGACAGTAGTCACATTGATTGTTATTCCCTTATTGGGTGATTTATAATCATGGCGGTGAGGGTTACTGTCAGGACGATCCGTTGTGGCTTCTTCTAGCAAAGGTAGCTTCTTCTTGTACCAATTGTTCAAAGACCCCAGGTAAATGCAAGGTTTTGCCAAACTCCCCTCAATGTACCAACATGCGATTGTAGGCCACTGCACTACCATGCATGGCAAAAACTCGGCTCCTTCCTTGTGGGTTATTAAATATTAATTAAATATTATGGAATCAAAAAAACAGGGGCGCCTTTCAGGCGCCGACATTGATTCTTTGAGAAAAGCAGAATAAAAGTAAATTTACTTAAACTATCTACATATGGAGTAACAGGGAATAACCAAATGAGATGAGAAAAAGTAATTGTGACAGAGGGTGACAGTCCCGTGATATCCCGTGCCAGTCACAAGAAATCAATACAATTCAACTCAGTGTTACATTTGGCCAAATAAGGCAAAACTACTACCATAAAAGGAAATCAAAATTGTATGGAGCGGCGTATATAAGGACGATACTTCCGTAAACTACAGCCTCGTAACTGCTCTGCCAAGAAGACTTGTAGTCTGGGGAAGATCCTTCGATATTGGTATTTTGCTCGTCGCTGTAATCAAGATCTTGCATACAGCTGTAGGTTCTTGGAGCTCCACGGGGCTCCCACACATCAATCAACGTGGGGTATTCCTTTGAGTGTCTGGCGTGAATACGACACTGCGCTTCATGCACGTACTTCTTCTACTTTGACCCTCCTAGAGCTGAATATGCTGGATGAGCGGGACACTGCTGATGCTGACCAGCAAGAGCTGCAGAAATTCCTCGCCTTGCAACAGGATGAGGCAGCCATCACAGCTAAATGTAAGCGCAACTGCTCCCCTTTGCCTGTGGCTGGTCCCTCTAGCAAAAAGATTTGGTCAGATGCTCCCAAAAAGTGTTCTCATCGTAAGTCCCCTGTGGCAGAGGCGACTCCGGAATCTCCCCTTTGCATCCAATTGGTGGTTCCCCTGGGTCAATTGGTTGTAGCCTCCACTTCCATTCCTGTTCCCCCTCGCACCTCCCCTTCCCTAATGGAGGTACCTCACAGGGACCTGCCAATGCAGGGTCCCAGCGATCTGGTTTGGTTGGCAGCTGTTGCGGAAGCGCATTCTGGTTTGGTTCAACAAGCCGTTTCTTCCTCTTCCGCCCGAACACCTATAAAGGGTGCCGGACAAGACCTCCTTTCTTCCAATATGCCTCCCACTCCTCATCCCACCTTGGTACCTTGCACTTTCACCGCTCACCCCTACCGTGCTGAAAATTAGTGTCTTGCTGCTCGGGTTCGTTTGCTGGAGTCTCAGCTTGCTGACTCGCAGTGGGAGAATTCCTCCCTTACCTCTGCTCTTCGGGATACTTCACATGCTCTCGAATCTTGACAACAAGAAGTGGAGCAGCTGCGGTCTTCTAGCCGTGAGGTCCTCGAGCACAAAGTGGAGTACCGACGTGTGTTGGATCAGTTCCTTGCTCTAAATGAGGCCCTACTGAAGGCTCCTGGTCGAGTTAGTTCTTAATTTTCCTCTAATTTTCCTTCCCTGTTTGACCCTTCTTTTCAGAGTCTCTTGGAGTGTTTCTGGAAAGTGCAGGAAGACCTTCGAGATGCCACCAGGAAGTGGAAAGTTGCTGTGGAGAAGCTATCCACCTCTACTCGCAAGAACTCACAGTTGACGGCCACCCTGCTGCACCAACAAGGTCTTGTTCACGGATCTAATGCTTTGGCAACACGTCAACATCATCTTGTGGAGGAGTTGCAAGAGGAGGTCCATCGTGCCCACGGTTGTGCAGCATTTGCTGACCAAATAATTAAGGAATACCCTGATGAGGGTTATTACGGGGTCATTCTGCCCCCTATTTTACAACTCAAAGGGGATCTTAACAAGGCTTGTGAGGACCTCTGCTATGTCGCCACCTTCGCTCATCACCTTTACCATTCCAATCCTGCCACAGTCCTTCATCACCACCGTTACATTGGGGTGATTATTGAAGCTGTGGTCGCCTTCCTTCGTTGTGGTCCCAATTCTGAGAATCTCAATGTTGTCGTTCACAGCTTCCAGTTGGCATTGGATTATATGCGGGCGGCTCAAGGTGTCCATGGTGATTTGTATATGCGGTCCATAAGCAGTATCCAGTGGTTTTTTAGCAACACTGTTGATGAAGATGAGGGTCTTTATCGCATGGTCTTGGAGCACTCTCGATTTGACAATGACGCTCCTTTCTTGACGGCTGCTCAACATGGCGGTTTTGCTCCTCCTCCTGATGATTCTTTGGAACCCCTTCTTCACCGGCAAATGTTAGCGCTGTCTACAGCTCTCCTTCATAGTGGCGGCGCTGGGAGGTGGGACGATATCGTTCCCGCCCTTCCCAGTATTGACCAGCTGACTGCTGATTGGGAGCAGTTAATGTTACAATATATCCACCACATCACCAATACCCCATTGTCTGGCCCAGATACCCAAGCTCCCATGTTGTCGGTGGAGCCAGTTACCAAATCGTTGGGTGAGGTAAGTGTCGAGCAGTCCCTTGAAGCGCTAGTTGCCCTGGTGTCCTCCCCCTCTGTTGGTTCCAACCCACAGGTCCCTCTGTTCCTGCCTGAGCAGGAGTCGCCAACATCCCCTTCCCCTCCTCCCCCTTCTCCCAATCTGCCCCCCCTTTTTGATCTGTCACCAATCTAGCCATTGACCTTACTGGCAATGATGATGAGTTGTATAAGACAGAGGAGGCTTGTTGGACTGGACTATCTGGCTTGAAGCTAATGTGAATGACTGATTGTGTGTCTCTGTGTCCTCGTCTACCCTACCGTATGCCTACTGTACTCTACAAACAAACAGATACCAACATGATAATAGATAAGATACTTGATTAGATAGCAGACTCCTAGATCCCCTACTCCATGTGCCCCCACTTAAAAAATGGCGGCGCCCTTGTTGCCTACACTCCGGCCCTGGACTCCTCCCTCCTCCGTATCACCTCCTGCTGCTCCCTAGCTAGCTTCGTGCCCATCTGAGGTTTGAACTCGCGCAACCTCCGTCCCGCAAATTGTTTACCTTTGATCAGTTGTCCGTCGGTTGTTTGTAATGTATAGGAGTTAACGTTCCGTGCTACGACTCGATAGGGCCGAGACCATTTCGGAATGATCTTCTTGATAGTTTTGAAAGTGTAGTCGAGATCGCTACGATAGACCTGTACTAAGGCACCCTCTTCAAAAACCACCTCCTTTCCCTCTTTCTTCAACACTCTTCGATCGAATACCCTCTTCCGCCTCACTGCGTGACGCACGAATGAGCCGTACCCATCCAATTGCTGTTGTTCCACATAAGCCGTTTGAACTTCCACCTGTAGTGGTTGAAGAATCGAGGTAGCTTCTATGACTGGAGTCCTACGTGTGTTGACCACCGCACCCAGAAGGAGCTCGTTTGGGGAGAACTTGACTGACGGCAGGATACGGTTGTTGATGATCCGCACTGCTTCGTCAAGGTATTCCGGCCATTTCTCCAGGAGCGTTTCCCAGTTCATTTCCTTGAACTCCTCCGAGTCTTCACCCAGCTTCAGCGCGCACAGACGTTTCAGAACGTGCAGTAGTATTTTGTTGGTGCCTTCCACTAAGCCATTGACCCAAGGTGAGTACGCCGGTGTGAGATGTTGTTTGGTACCCCATTCGGCGCATAGCGCTTCTACCTCCTTGTTAGCAAAGTGCGACCCATTGTCGGTCATGAATGTTTCGGGCGGGAGGTATCCGTTAAACAGGGAAGTTAGGCTAGACGTTGTTGTGGCTCCTGAACCTGCGACCTTGAATTTGAAGGCCCATATGCGTTGGGAGTATGTATCTAGGTACAAGCCTACGGTCTTGTACCCCCCTTTACCCTTTGACATTGACAGATAATCCCCCACCAGCAGTTCGAATGGGTGGCGTCTCGTGATGGGGTTGAGTAGTGCGTGGATGTGGGCGGCGCCGAAGTTCTTGCATTCCGGGCAGTTGGTAATGGCCTCCATGACTGACTCAACCAGTTTCGGGCTCCATATCCTGTCCATTAGTGCCAGCTTTACGGCGTCTCGTCCCCAATGGCCTGCATTGCTATGCTGCTTCCTGGCTAGTTCAATGGCCTCCTTTCACGTGATGCATTCCACCCTCGCTCACTCCCGTATTCCTCTATTGCCACCTACCTTCCACAGTCTGTTACCTTCCACCATGTAGCGAGCGGCTTTGTGCTTAGCTCTCTGCTTTGCCTTATCGTCCGTGGAATCTTCCAGTATCTTCAGCGCGTCTATTACCTCCAAGAACACAGGTTCTTCCACAAAACATTCCAACAAGGCTCCCCAGTCTGTTACCTCCGCGTCTTCCATTATCCCGTCAGCGGTACTCACCCCAAAGACATCGTTGACCAGCCCCGTAACGGCTTCCCAATCTTCGCTGACAGTCCACTCACTCCCATCACCTACCACCCGGTCCTGACCCTCCCACATTCTACTCAAGCCATCCGCCACCACATTTAACTTGCCTGGAATATGTCTGACGTCCACGATGTGGTGAGCTAACACTCCGTCCCTCCATCTGCTGTGAGCTGCATTCAGCTTGTCATTGGCGATGACGTCCCGCAGTGCTTGACAATCTGTCTCAATTTCGACAGGGAAACCCCAGATCATGTCCAAAAATTTGTCCAGCCCAAACTTCAGCGCCGCAAATTCCAGTAAGAACGGCTTGTATTTCTGCTTGGAGGTCGACGTCCTTTTCGATGCAAAGCCTACAGGGTGGGTTTTGTAGGTTGTGGTCCCATTTGGGTGCACCACCTCGAAGCGTTGGGCAACCACCGCAGCAAAGCCTTCCTTGCAATTGTTGGTGGTCATGATGAAACTGGAACCATCCCACCGGGGCGCCTTCAGAACCGGCTCCGTAACCAGCGCCTTCTTCAGTGCCAAGAAAGCTTTGGTGTGGTCCAGGGTCCACCGGTGAGTGAGTTTGAACGATTCCATGGCTTTCCGGTACGTAGATTTCGTGGAATTCTGTGGCAGTGGAACAGACTTCAGTAAATTTCGCAGGGGGCCTTCAATTCGGGCGTAATTGCGTATCAAGTCTCTGAAATGACCTGTGAGTCCTACAAACGACACAAGGTTCAACACATCTTCTGGCTGCTTCCATTCAACAATCGCGGTGAGTTTTGCTGGGTCCACTGTAACACCATCCTTGCTGATTTTCCCTCCTGCAAAGATACCCTCGGACATGAAGAACTCAGACTTCGCGGCTGATAGAGACAAGTTTCAAGAGCGTACTCAGTCTAGGATTCATCTGAGCTTTGCAAACATGCTGTCGAAGTCATTGTCCGCTGAACCGCCATCATCGACAAACAGCTCGATGGTACCGTCGGCAATCAAATCATCCAGATGGAGGGCGGTCATGTTTGCAAAAGTTGATGGAGCTCCGGTGAGACCAAAAGGGAGCTTCTCACACCAGAAGTAGCCCTTGCCCTCCACATAGAATGCTGTGTAAGGACGGGATTCCCGCTCCACTTCGCACGCGTAAAACCCCAAAGCGAAGTCGAATAGGCAGATGTAGGTGTGGCCGCTCAGTGACTGCTGTTTAGACCTGATGTTTCCTTGGGGCATTGGCGCAATCTCGGTGAGTTTATTGACTGCCATAAAGTTCTGACAGATTCTCCATTTTGCCGGTTTAGCTGGCTCTGAGTGCTCCGATGGCTCCGAAGGCTGCATTGGGCGAGTGGGAAGATCAAATGATGCGGGAAGACCCGCAGCCACGCACTCATCATTCAGCCTGTACATTAACTCTTCCACTGTAAGTCCCATCCCTTCGTGGGCTTTCTGTGCTAGCGTCAATGGCAAAACACATTTCACATCCTCTGGGTTACATCTCTCAATCACACCGGCTTCGAGGAGTTCATCGACCTTCGCATGCAAGTATCTGCATTGGGGTGGAGTGAGAGATTTCTGCCTCCCTTTTTTCGGGAAGGTTGCCCCCTCAGGTATGTTCAGACGATGGACTGCACCCTTCACTGGCCTGACTTCACCCACCGACAGCGCAAAACAGTCTGCATACCCACTTAAGAGTTGCTCCACCTGCGTTCATTGGTCAGTAGAGAGGCCCTTGCTGATCTTGACCTTCCGGAGGATTTCCTGCACCCGCTCTGGTCAAAATGCTCCCATCTCTCCTTCATTACGCGTGAACAGGTTAATGTTATTGCTCTGGTCCAATGCATCTGGAAAGAAATCGAAACCCATGTCGCCTTGGTCTGGGTGATTCCCATCAGGCTGGAGCACACATATGGGAGCTGTCTGGGTTCGGTCAGCATGTCGCGGCTTAACAGGCGAATCTTCGTTTGAGAATTCCCTCGAGGGGGGTGTCAAGTCCATGCCTCGGTCCTCCATTCCGCCGCTCGGTACTCTGAAGATCCACTCTTATTGTAATCTTACTCTTATTGTTCTTTCTCGCTACACATACCCTTTTGTTCTAGCCTCTCCTTATTGTCTTTTACTCTACCCTGCAGGTACTACTCGTATAGCTCCTAGTAGTTAGACTGGCGCTCCGCACCGCTGCGCCGTTCCGTAGATATAAATATTGCCTGTATGCTACTGTAGTTCCTCAGTTTAATTATCAACTTAGATCTCCCTTCCAACTTAGCTCTTCTCTAAGTCTTCAGGCTCAACGCCTTGAAGTACGTCCTACTCGGCCTTAGGACTTGAACGTTCTCTGGTCCGCTCCTCGTCGTCGGCGATACCGCCGCTCCGACTTGGCTGCTCCTCAGCTCCTCCCTTCTATACTCTCGATCTCCGGGGACTAACGGCGTAACGGCGGTGTTGTTAATAACTTCACTACTGTCCCACTCGTCTTCCGCACTTAGACACCTTGTGGCTTTGGCACGGTTACACGGTGTACATGATCTTAACAGGGGGCACATCAAATCCCCCCCGCTGAGTCCACCCGCAAGCCTTTAGGCATAAGTTCAATGTTGTTCCTCACTCCTGTCCCTCCGTTTACCTCTGACGTGGCATCCACCCGGGGGTTCAGCACATTTTGGGAGCGTGGTTCTGCAGAAATACGGTCAATGCTGCATTTATTGGTAGAGTCCGTGTCTGTGGAGACTTCCCTCGAGGGGGGTACGTTACCTCCCCCCAGTGATTCCACACGCAACCTCCGTGGAGGATCCAGAGTCTTAAAGCGGTTTCGCCAGAAAAACCACTTGCATAATCCGGGTTCTGCACGCTGCTTTCTCAGCCATGCAACCCACTCCACATCCCGCTGTTCTTCCTCCTTCTCCCAAACCTTTCGCCTCTCCTGTTGCCGGAGATTGAGTTCTTCTCCCTGCGCATCCGTTGCATTTCGCGGAGCCATTCATTCAGCTCAGCTTCTGTTACCTTCCATCCCTCCCCATCATCGTTCATTCCCTCTTCCAGGACATCTTCGGTGCGAGCCTGTGTTAGATCCTCATCAGGCACTTCCTCGATCTGTGGTGCATGGCATCTGCCCAATGGTTTGGCCTTGGGTTGGTGCTGTCTCGGATCCTTAGTAACGAGGTTTGGCTTATCGCAAGGGGTTTCGACAACTTCCCTGTCCAGCAGGGTTAAGGCCTTCACAGTAACCCCGCCAGCTGGTCCCACAATTTCTTCGAGAACCGCGTGCGCTTGGGCAGTTGGCCTCGGTATGCTCTGCTGGCTTCTGTCCTCCAGCCTGGGTTTGGGTTGCGGAGGAACAACGGCCCCTAGCCCACCATTGAACACCTCCCTCCAGTTCCCCTCTTTCCCATGTAGCACAATTGACTCCTTCCGGTAGTCGTGTACCGCCAATAACGAGCTTGCCTCGTTTTTGTGTGAAAGAGAAAGGAAGGAATCTAATGGGCACTCCAACCAACCAATCTAATACACAATATGCGAGTTCACTGCTATCAAATTTATTTAATAGCAAGGGGTAGCGTTGGCAAAGGTTCCGCAAAGCTTTGAGAGCTAAGTAAGAAGCTTTAATCAATCAATTTGAATCGTTCTAAGGATTCGATATATTTCTTTGATCAAGGTAGATTCAGCACGGTTTGTACTTTGATTGTATTGATATGGGTATATCAAGAATTGGGGGTTTGAATCAAAGTAAATTAAAACCGAAACACACAGACCCCTACGGAGGGCTAGAACTATGTGCTGGCACAACCACACAGTGTGATTTGCCCTTAAGACCAACAACTGATCTTAAGTTTGAAGAATACCCAACAACTGGATATACTTCTCGCAGTCACAAGGAGCAGAACACAACGTTCCTATACTCACAAGTGCCGGGCCCGAATGGCTGCTAGCGAAGAGGTTTCAGTCTGGCAGGAGTGTGTCTTTCCTTTTTACAGATTAGCACTGCAACGTCGTCCCAAAATCACTTGTATTCCAGATACATCGGATCGCTATTTATACATACAGAATATAGAGTCGCACAGTACAATTAATTTAAGACAATAAACATTCGGAACCGTAAGGAAACTTCTACACTTGGTCAGATACCCTTTCATTTGAATCTACATGTCCTTATTTGGTCCATAATGGCTCCAAGATTCAAGTATACCTCCAAACATAGGTAGGTACTTCGTTATTCATTTAATTTAATTGTTTTGGAGAATGACTCGAATGGTGTTCAACACTTACTTCGATCGTTTGTCACCTCGTCCGGAGGCAAATCAACTCTCCTCGATTCTAATCCTATCAATCTGATTCATCTGGATTAAACTAATTGCTTCTCTCTTTCAATAGACACCCATGGTGCCTATACTCTATCAAGGGAGTTACGCATAGTATTTATTTAATTGCATTCTTCAATATTTTCTACGTCAGGACTCTTTGACATTCATTTGATATGCCTTCGGAGCCTCGCAGTCTTTCGATCGTTCTTCTAGTCATTTTCCTCAACCATGCAACTTGATTGGTCTATTAGACTAAATCACAGTCTTTTAGATTAATGCATGATCTCGTTCTAGAAGGAGTATTTGATAATTCCTGAGTTCTAGAAAGTCATTTCGAGTCAATCCTCGGCTCATGGTCACTTGAGTAAGTTCTTCCAAACTCCTGCCAGTGTAAGGTCCAATAAGAATACCCTTGGTATGTCATACGTAAATGGTCATCCTTCGGATGTAGTCCGAGTCTGGTATAATCCTGCTTGACAAACAGGTAGACTGCTATCCGTAGGTAGTATCGGGGATGGGTAAACTAACCAACTTGTGGTAGTATGGGTATAGGGTCCCTTCAACTTATTAGACTGATTCAGTATTGACTTTGACTGTCAATCTGGGTCTCAATTACAGTCCTCTTGATACGAATCTATGCGTGAAAATGTCACAATTCACAGCATAGACGTCTAGCCAAAATTTAGGCATGTCATTCCCCCCAAACTAAAGAATTTGACCGTCCTCGGTCATTCGTAGTTTTGTACAGGGAAAGGATACCCAATCTGTTATTAGATTGATTCAACAAGACTATATCTCCTTTTAATGTAAATCACTGGGTTTGGATCTCTACTTCTCCGTGCTCTCCAATCAATTTGGATGCCCTCAAATGGGTTTCTAGTGCTCATCTTATCAATTTATTCACACGCCTGCTACGAATCGTAACAGTTTAGTGCTCAATTTGAATTGAATACTTTTTCAGTATTCATATCACATTTCGAAATTTTAATTCACAATCTTTTCATCATCTAGTCACAGAACGAGCTTCCATTTCACTGAGAGCTGCTCTGACGTACATGCTGATTCAGTGTGTACGTTTATTTGGTTCAGGGCACGGGGTTCAACAAATGTTTTGTTGAAGTCTGTTTTCTTCCCTTTCCCTCTTTCCTTTCATCTCATTAATTCAGAATGGCTTCAACCTCGAGTCAAACTCGATCTTCGGGCTCAACCACTCTTCTTCCTCCCTCCCTTCTGGAGGCTCAGGTCCTTCTGTCCGATCTCAAATTAAAATCAACGCTCCCATTATTCTTTGAAAGCTCAATTTTTCAGCACCTTCAACAGGGAGACTATGTCCCTCCTGTTTTGGACTCCCAAAATTCACCGGATTACAATGAGTCTAGTTCCTTCCCTGCCTTTTCCTATCCTCGCTCTCTCGTCCCCTTCTGTTTTCCTCCCGACACATTGCGTCCATTGTCCGTGGCTTCCGGATTGGATTTGTTTTGTTCAACACAAATGGCAGTTCGGACTTTACAGGATTTGGTAGAGGAATCACCTTCAACAGAGTTGGAGATTTACAATGTTTTTGAGGAGGCTGCTCCCTCTTTGGTATGTAGCCACCTCTACCCTTCTTCTTATTGCGGGTATTAACAGTTTCTCTTAGATTTATATTCATGACTTTTGGATGGATCCGGCAAATTGCCCTTTATTCGCAGAACAGGTCTTATTGTCCGCTGAATCGCTTACTTTCGGTCTACCCGCTTTTCTTCGTGACAATTTGATGCAGCAATGGGGCATTCCCCTTGAGCATCGTTCTTCAGCTGAGTAAGTGTTCTTTTCTATTGAATTGTCTTTATTCTTATTAATTTAATTTACAGGGTGTTCCCAAATTCGAACGATTCCCTGCCATTCCAATTCCCTTTTGTCTACGTTTTCGTGAAGGAAGCGCAATGATGCGTTCGGTCCCTTCTAAAGATCTAGATGTCTTTGCCTCGTTACGCGGCAAAGGTTCATTGGCGGTCGCATCGTCGATTAGTACTCCTTCTCCACCCTTGGGGATCAAGTCTTCGTCCTCCGTTTCCAAGGCACCTGTAGCTCCCCCTCGATTAATCAGAAGGAATCGGGAGGTAGAGAGCCTCAAAGCTGAGGCCTCCACATTTTGTGAGTATTAATTTAGTTCATTGATTTCTTATTTTTATTCATTTAATCTTTGTTTTTGATTCAGTTTCATCACCACGTTCCACTCGTCCAAGAGACTCGGATAATGAGCTCCTGAGTGGGTTCCCTTCTGTAGGTTCAGCTCCCGTAGCCTCTTCGTCTACAAAGGTTTCCGTAGGCAAAAAAGAGCCTAAATCTTCAACTACTGTCAAGGTAGTTGAAGGTTCCAAAGCCTCCGACCCTCCTACTTCTGCTTTGGTTTATAAGAGAGTTCGACTTCCCCCTCGTTCGAGGAAAATTGCCCCGGCCACTTCTAAAGGAAAAGCGCGGCAAATTGTTGTTACTGAGGAAGATTCAACTTCCAATGAAGTTGAATCCGAAGATGAGGATGAGGAGGAAGACACTGCACCCCCTCCAAAACGCCTTAAAACAACATCTTCCATATCTGGTAAGATTTTATTCTTCATTTTTCGTCTTATTTTATTAATTCAATTTGATTGTAGCTTCACTTCCTCGTCGTTCAGTTAAACAAGTGTCCGTCCCCAAACGAGTATCCAAGGCTGCGGTGAAGCCCGTTGACACGCCTAAATTTTGGCTAGACGTCTATATTGTGAATTGTGACATTTTCACGTATAGATTTGTATCGAGAGGACTGTAATTGAGACCCAGATTGACAGTCAAAGTCAATACTGAATCAGTCTAATAAGTTGAAGGGACCCTATACCCATACTACCACAAGTTGGTTAGTTTACCCATCCCTGATACAACCTACGGATAGCAGTCTACCTGTTTGTCAAACAGGGTTATACCAGACTCGGACTACATCCGAAGGATGACCATTCACGTATGACATACCAAGGGTATTCTTATTGGACCTTACACTGGCAGGAGTTTGGAAGAACTTACTCAAGTGACCATGAACCGAGGATTGACTCGAAATGACTTTCTAGAACTCAGGAATTATCAAATACTCCTTCTAGAACGAGATCATGCATTAACCTAAAAGACTGCGATTTAGTCTAATAGACCAATCAAGTTGCATGGTTGAGGAAAATGACTAGAAGAACGATCGAAGTACTGCGAGGCTCCGAAGGCATATCAAATGAATGTCAAAGAGTCCTGACGTAGAAAATATTGAAGAATGCAATTAAATAAATACTATGCGTAACTCCCTTGATAGAGTATAGGCACCATGGGTGTCTATTGAAAGAGAGAAGCAATTAGTTTAATCCAGATGAATCAGATTGATAGGATTAGAATCGAGGAGAGTTGATTTGCCTCCGGACGAGGTGACAAACGATCGAAGTAAGTGTTGAACACCATTCGAGTCATTCTCCAAAACAATTAAATTAAATGAATAACGAAGTACCTACCTATGTTTGGAGGTATACTTGAATCTTGGAGCCATTATGGACCAAATAAGGACATGTAGATTCAAATGAAAGGGTATCTGACCAAGTGTAGAAGTTTCCTTACGGTTCCGAATGTTTATTGTCTTAAATTAATTGTACTGTGCGACTCTATATTCTGTATGTATAAATAGCGATCCGATGTATCTGGAATACAAGTGATTTTGGGACGACGTTGCAGTGCTAATCTGTAAAAAGGAAAGACACACTCCTGCCAGACTGAAACCTCTTCGCTAGCAGCCATTCGGGCCCGGCACTTGTGAGTATAGGAACATTGTGTTCTGCTCCTTGTGACTGCGAGAAGTATATCCAGTTGTTGGATATTCTTCGAACTTAGGATCAGTCATTGGTCTTAAGGGCAAATCACACTGTGTGGTTGTGCCAGCACATAGTTCTAGCCCTCCGAGGGGTCTGTGTGTTTCGGTTTTAATTTCCTTTGATTCAAACCCCCAATTCTTGATATACCCAAATCAATACAAACCAAAGCACAAATCGTGCTGAATCTACCTTGATCAAAGGAATATATCGAATCCTTAGAACGATTCAAATTGATTGATCAAAGCTTCTTACTTAGCTTTCAAAGCTTTGCGGAACCTTTGCCAACGCTACCCCTTGCTATTAAATAAATTTGATAGCAGTGAACTCGCATATTGTGTATTAGATTGGTTGGTTGGAGTGCCCATTAGATTGCTTCTTTTCTCTTTCACACAAAAACGAGGCAAGCTCGTTACCGTTCCCGAGCATTCCTCGGATAGTACCTTCCAGCCGGTGCTATTGGCAGATGCTCAAGGACGCCTACGGCTTCCAGAGCAGTCAACTGGGAACTTCACTCCCTTCCCCAAATTTGCTCATGCCAGGGTAAGTCATAGTTATTCAATTTAATTCATTCAAAATGCTGATTCTTTTAATTTAATAGAATAGCGCTGCCTTAAACCGAGAAAACCCCTTGCTAGCCATTAACCCTGACCTCGTCGAGCTGGGCTCCATTTTGGAGACTCAAAACGCTCGTTTCACGATGCAGGACTTGATGCAAGTTAACCAGGTAATTCGCGACGTAAGTTGATTTCTAATTCTTATTTTAATTTAATTTAAATGCTCATTCATTTGCAATTTATCTAGCCTTCCATTCCCAGCCAAGCTTGCGTTTCGGCGCTCGCTCGCGGGGATTTGGAAGCCAATTCGGCTCCATTGCCAGGATACAAATGCCAAGCTTGCTCCTCTCGGAGCCTAAACTGCTTAGGATCCTTGGATGTGGAACTGGCTATGGACACGCTCAATGCGCTCCATAAGGCCTCTACTAGTAGCACGCATAGTAAGTTCTTTCTATTCTATTTGGTTTTATTTATTTAATTTAATTCGTTTGATTCTTTTTTAGATCTAGCAAACTCCTTACGACGAGCTGCCGACCTGAACGACCAATTGAAACAGATTGGGTCACTTCTTGACATGACGCGGGAACTCTTCTTGCAGTCCATCTTGGACTTACAGAATGCCGGAGAGGACCCCGTCGTTGTGTTGGAGGCACTCAAGGCCGCCAAACCCAATCGTCAGGCCATCAATCTAAACGAGTGGACCATTTTGGCCACTCTGTTCAGTTGGCCCAGTCCATTCAATTTGAGTGGGCTGGATTTCGATAATCGGACTCTGGGTGAATGGATCGAGCTGCTTCGCAGCATCCATTCTGGGGAATCAACGGCGCGTGTCAACGAAGACGGACACCTGGTCGAGTCCTCCCCACCTCCTGATTTGGCTGCCGAGGTCTTGGAAGGCCTCAACGAAGTCGAGAAGGGGTCGGCGGACGAGGGCATCAGTAGCCAAGTAGGGGGATCCATTCCAATGGAATTGGATCTTCCTTTGATCGAGAGTTTGGCCGAGCCAACTCTGTCTCCTGAAAAGGGAGCAGAGCAAGCGCAGACTCTTGAATCGTAGCTGGTTCCTTGGGTGTCGGGGCGTCGTTTTTTTATTTTATTTTATTTTATATTTTGTCATACACGGACGGGCTTCCATGCCCATATATCTCATTATAGCTGACCACTCGCGGTCGTATCATCTGGGTTTTCAACCCAAAATCTCATCATGGACCTTTTTAGGACCACCGGTCAATCGAGACCATCTTGTTTTAATTAGATTTCATTAATTTAATACATATCTTGTAATTTTCCTGTTTTTCTTGTATTTCTTGTAGGTAGTTTTACCTATTATTTTTCTTGTGGATAGCCTATAGCTGTCCTGTATATACCAATTTACGAGCTCTTATGCTCATGTTTATATTGATTTGAATGAGTGAACTTAAGTCCTAGGACAAAGACTTTGTTTATCCCATTTAAATTGATTATGGATGCACCTGTTCATTTAATTTGAACAAATGAATACATCCATTCTTCACTCAATACACTTTTCAACGTGATTCTTGTTTTAATTTGAATGAGTGATTGTAAGTTATCGAGCCAGCTCTGAGCTCCTCCTATGAATAGGGGTTCAAAGTAAGACTCTATTCCGGATCCTGGCATGAATCTTCACGTGAGATCAGGTCCGCAAGACTTTACTGTCTTCCTTGTCCTGAGTGCTCAAGTCAATCTCTGTTCGCCATTGATTATAACAACGTCGGGAGGTATTCTCAACTCCACTTTCAGGTTCTGAGCGCAGTTTCTTTACTCATTCTGCGTCTTTTGACCTTCTGTATGATCACTTTGATCAATTCTGGGTCACTGCATTCGCAATACCATTCAATCTAATTGCAAAACTATTAGTCTAATTGAAAATTTGAAAATTTTTCAATTAGATCGATATCCTCCTCCCCCAAACTAAAGAATGCAACTGTCCTCAGTTGTCCTAATTTGGTCAGGAGCTTGATTTCACTGTTTCAGTATAAAAGCTCAGGCCAATTGACTTTCAATATGCCATTCGTTCCAAGTCGATTTGCATTAGTCAAACTCAGTCAAGCTCTCATTCAATACAAAGTTCCATCAACATCCATCATCGTTCATCCTAGCATGCCTATCCATCACAAGAACGATCTTGACATTGCTCGAGTTGCTGAGCCCCACTTGGGTGCTTTGCAGCAGCTACTTGCTTCGTACAAAGGCAAGAAGACGAACAATCCCAACAAGGCAACAATTTCTGTCCTTTGTCGGTCTACCGAGTATCTTCATGATCTCTTGGTATGTTTTCTTCATTCAATTTAATTGATATGTATCAATTTAAATCGTTCATTATTAGGAAAAGCCTGTTACACTTTGTAGTCATGTTAGACAGATCTCTAACTTGACTGCTCGTCAGAGCATTATCGATACTTTGTGTCTCGGGCACAAACTATTTCCCAACATCGTCAGTGATTCTCACTTCGAGCAACATCTTAAGTTCATGGCTTTTGCCAATGATGCTCGTGTATGTATCAATTTTATAGTCTTTTCAGAACACTTTCGTCAGGAATCATCTCCTCGATCGTGCTCGTTCTGTTCATTCGGATCACAAGATGTCTACTCATTCTGATAATTCTCATTTTATCAGGAAGTCCAAGAAGAAAGCTACAAGATTTGCTTCCTCTCGTGACATCAAACGGGAACCTAGATCAGTTCATTTCGACTCTGATGTCGAGGGGTAAACTTTCAGATCTAATCTCAATTAATTTGATTTATCAATTTTGTTCAGATGAACTCAGCCTCCGAGGACAAGTTGGTGTCTGGAACTGAACGCAGTTTCAAACAGAAGCCTACTCTCTCTTTTATCAAGGTGAGTTAGAATGTGTCATCACAGCTGTATAGTAGATGCATCATCCTACCATCGCCATTCATTTTATGATGTTCGTTTGTAACAGTATATCATTTAGAGTTTCAATCTAATTATTGATCCTCTTTTTCACCAAGTTCTTCGTCAGAGTTGGTATCTGAGAGTCTCAGATGCGGTATGGCATCGAATATGTAATCAGTTTCTGGTGTCATCCAATATTCATCTTCGTCTTCTACCATTAAATCTAATTGTTCGGCAGTTAAGTCGATAAGCTCGTGAATATTGTTTGGCAATTCAATTGGTTCATTTTGTGTAAAATGCGGCAATACTCTGAAGGCTCCGACCTTCTCTTTGAGTACTGTTCCATCCATTTCAGCAATAATATAAGAGCCACCATTAGTCTGTCTGATTACGACCATAGGTCCTCTATATTTTGGATACATCTTTCTATCCAAACTCTTTTCAATTCCAGAATTCCTAACCTGGACCAATTGACCTGGTTTGAAATTCCAATCTTTAATTGTATGTCTATATTTTCGTTCGAATCGTCATAGCTCTGCAACTTTGTTTGCATCTACTCTATGTCATACTTTTTCAATGAATGAGTTATGTTTCAACAGAGCTTGAGCACGGTATCCAATTAATTCATCTCTAGTTAAGATTCTATTAGGTGGATTCACCAACCAAGTTGATTCCACAATATCAAAGGGAAGCAACGGTTCAGCTCCTGTTACCAGCAAATATGGAGAACAACCTAGACCACATCTTGGTGTTACTCTATCTGCCCATAGTATCATTTTCAAAAAGTAGAACCACTTAGATACATCCCCACCAGTTGCTGTAATTAAAGCCTGGCGTATGTCCAAATGCGCTCTTTCAATCTTACCATTAGCTTGAGAGTTGTAGGCGGAAATTCTTATTCCTTTAATTCCATACTTCTCTTCTAACCAAGCTAGCATGTTTTTCATTTGACCTGCATTATTGGTCACCACTTCTTCAGGACATCCCCAATGACAAATTATATCGTCAAAGAACCATTCTACTAAAGTTCTAGCATTCTCATGTTTTACTGCTCGGGCCTCAGACCACGAAGACAGTGAATCCCTTCCATGGATGATGTATTTACATCCATTAGATGGAATTGACATTATCATTGTATCGACATGTACCTTCTGAAACAATGAAGGTGTATGCATCAAGGTAGGAGGTGCTTGTCAAGTCCATGCCACGGGCCTCCATTCCGCCGCTCGGTATTCCGAAGATCTGCTCTTATTGTAATCTCTTCCTATTGTTCTTTCTCGCTACACATATCCTTTCGTTCTAGTCTCTCATTATTGTCTTTTACTCTTTCGTGCTAGTCTCTCCTTATTGTCTTTTACTCTACCCTGCAGGTACTACTCGTATAGCTCCTAGTAGTTAGTCTAGCGCTCCGCACCGATGCGCCGTTCCGTAGATATAAATACTGCCTGTACGCTACTGTAGTTCCTCAGTTTAATTATCAACTTAGATCAACTTAGATCTCCCTTCTCAACTGAGCTCTTCTCTAAGTCTTCTGGCTCAACGCCTTGAAGTACGTCCTCCTTGACCTTAGGACTTTAACGTCCTCTGGTCCGCTCCTCGTCATCGGCGATACCGCCGCTCCGACCTGGCTGCTACTTAGCTCCTCTCTCTCTACTCTCGCTCTCCGGGGACTAACGGCGTAACGGCGGTGTTGTTAATAGCTTCACTACTGTCCCACTCGTCTTCCGCACTTAGACACCCTGTGGCCTTGGCACGGTTACACGGTGTACATGATCTTAACAGTATAATTAAACTCAATCCGTTAACGTCGTACTGACATATCATTTTTTATGCCTCCGAAAACTCGAGCTCAATCTAGAGCTAACTCCGAAGAAAATACTTTCTTCACTACAGCCCAATCATTTGCCCCATTCTCCGACTCTATCTCTGCCATCGGTCAACCACGTCGCCGTAATCGCGGTTTCGGTCCAGCTACAGTCCCAACTACGTCAACTCTTCCTGAAGCTATGGAAGAGGAACAACAATTCGAATACAGCACCTTGTACACTGGTGACGGACAACCTGTCCAAGTCCTGACCCCTCGCCGTGGACAACCCCCCGTGGTCGCTCCGGCTCGGGGCCGGTCTACTACTCGAATTGATTCTCCAATACTCCAAGCCATAGCCCGCCGTACGGGTAAACAACCCCAACGTCGCGCTGCTTCTGAATCTCCTCGTGACCCACCTCCTCACTTCGATTTGGACACCGGTGATCACGATGATCAAGACCCTCCTGTCGACCCCGACGATCCGGGTGCCGATAATAACAATGACGATCTGGATGATGATTCCGGCGGTTTACCGCGTGGTGAGCCTGGTGACCCCAGTGGACCTGGTGGTCCTGGTGGTCCCGGCGGTCCCGGCGGTCCTGGTGGACCTGGTGGACCTCGTTCTCCAATCTCTCCTGACATCCCCAACGAGCAACGAGCTATGTTGGAACTCCTCTCGGGGTTCAAGGGTTCCATTGAGACCCTTGGTACCGTCCTCGCCGCCCTCGGCCGCCCTTCTGACAGCTCTGAATCCAAGAGCAAGGTCAAGGAGCCAGAGGTCTTCGACGGTTCGGATCCCCGAAAACTCAAGACGTTCTTCGTCAATCTCGCCCTGGTCTTTAATGACCGTCCAAAGTACTTCACCGACCAACGGAAGGTGAACTATACCCTTTCCTATCTCAGTGGGTCAGCCAAAGAATGGTTTGTCCCTGATATCCTCGATCCGGATCTCGACTCGCTGCCGGCCTGGACGTCCTCCTTCAAAGCCCTTGTAAAGGAGCTTCAGGATAATTTCGGCGTTTACGACGCCCAAGGCGAGGCCGAAGATTCTCTCGGTAATCTGAAGATGAAGGAAACCGAGAACATCCGGAAATACAACATCCGGTTCAACACCCTGGCTGCTAGTACCAACTGGGATTCTGCTGCCCTGAAATGGGCTTATGGACGAGGCTTAGCTGAGCGCATCAAGGACGAAATGGCGCGTTTGCCCGAGCCGGCGACGCTCGCCGATTACCGTCAAGAGGTTCTTCGTATTGACAATCGTTATTGGAAACGCGAGGAAACTAGAAAGCGCGAGGCTGGTAAGCCTTTTGTTGCTCGGAACCCGAAGAAGGGTTCCTCGGACTTTAAGTCTGGTTCTACTAACCAGCAAAACAATTCTCAGCCATCTGGCTCTTCGGCGCCGTTCACGCCGAAGCCTAAACCCTTCTCTGGTGGTAAGCCTAACAACAATGGTAAGCCCCAGAACTCTTCGAATTCCGGCCAATCCGGCGGTCAGCGCCCCGCGTTCAACCATCTTGGTGCAGATGGGAAAGTCCTTCCCTCCGAGAAGGAAAGAAGGATGAAGAACAACCTTTGTCTCTTCTGCGGTGGTAAGCATCAGATTGCTGACTGCAACAAGCGAAAGGCCCGAGAATCGAAGGGCCGTGCTGCCGAGGTTGAAGAAACCCCCGAAGCAACCGTTGAGGTTGTTGAAGAGGAATCGGAAAACTAGTCCGCAGCTCTTGTTCCCCGGTACGAAACGGGAGCTGCGTTGATCAGGTTCGTACCTCACCTGGGGAGTTATATCTCAACGCGTCCGCTCTTTCTTCCATTGAACGATCTCTTGTAATATCATTAACTACTGAATTTCCTTTATCCGATTCGGCCGCGCCGGCCGAACCTATCTCTGCTCTTCTTAAATTTCCTACTCTTGTTGATTCTGGTTCTACTGACTCTTTCATCGATACTCGTTATGTTTCTCAAAATTCCATTCCTACGACCAAAATCTCTCCTGTTAATCTTCGTCTCTTTGATGGTTCATTATCTTCTAAACCCATTACCGATATGGCGAATATCGCCGTTCGGTTCCCTTCCGGCGAGCTGCTTCTCTTACCCTTTTATGTTACACATTTAGATTCATCTTGTAAAGCAGTATTAGGTTACAGTTTCTTATCCCGCTACAATCCGTTGATTGACTGGGCATCTCGAAACATTACGTTCCGTAACACTTCACATCCTGATTCTCCACAGACGTCTGTGCCTTCTGCCATCAACCCCGTTGCTGCAAAGGTCGCTGTTCCGCTACCGGAACCTTCGCCGTCGGTTTCACCGACAATTCTGGAGACCCCTCCTGGGGACTCACCTCGCTCTCGCTCTCGCTCCCGCTCTCGGACTTTACGGGCCAAGCCCCTTTCGTCCAAATTCCCCTTTGAACCCATCTATTCTTACCCTACGGTCTCTCAATTCGCTGCTCAACTGGAAACTCCCGAAGTCGACATTGCACTTGTCAGTGCTGCAGTCTTTAACAGGGCTTGCAAGGACGCTGGTATGGAACCCATCTTACTTCGTGCTATCCACTCAGAGGTCGCGGCCCGCGCCGCCGACCGCTCTTCCACCACTCCTACTGTCCCTCCACTCCATCCTTCTATCCCAGAAGAGTACGCGGAGTTTGCAGACGTCTTCGACGAGATTGCTGCAGATTCACTTCCTGAACACAGGCCTTACGACCTGAAGATTGACTTGGAAGAGGGCGCTTCGCCGCCTCTCGGCCGTATTTATCCTTTGTCTGAAAAGGAGCTAGTCGCCCTTAAAGACTTTATTGACAAACAGCTGGCTACTGGTGCCATTACCCCATCATCCTCTCCTCACGGCGCTCCGGTCCTTTTTGTCCCGAAGAAAGACGGCAAACTTCGCCTTTGCGTCGATTTCCGTGGACTCAATCGTATCACCAAAAAGGATCGTTACCCACTTCCACTCATTTCAGATCTTCTCGACGCTCCGAAAAGAGCTAAAATATACACCAAATTGGATCTCGCTCACGCTTATCATCTAGTCAGAATCGCTGAAGGTGACGAATGGAAAACCACCTTTCGGACCCGCTACGGCTCTTACGAATGGAAGGTCATGCCGTTCGGCCTTACGAACGCCCCTGCGGCTTTCCAGCAGTTTGTTAATGACATCTTCTCTGACATGCTCGATGTCTGCGTCATCGTCTATCTTGACGATATTCTGATCTACTCTGATACACCAGAAGAACACCGAGAACACGTTAAGGAAGTTCTTCGGCGGTTACGGAAACATCGGCTTTACGCGAACCCCGAGAAGTGCGAATTCAATATGGATACTGTTGAGTATTTGGGTTATATTCTTTCTCCCGACGGATTGACTATGTCCAAGGAGAAAGTTCAGACAGTTCTAGAGTGGCCGGTCCCGAGGAAGGTTAAGGACATCCAGTCCTTCCTGGGTTTTGCAAACTTCTATCGTCGTTTTATTTATAATTATAGTGATATCGTTGTGCCGATGACTCGGCTTACCCGAAAAGGCGCTTCCTGGATCTGGGACAGCAGCTGTCAAGAGGCCTTCGAAAATCTCAAAATCGCTTTCACTTCTGCGCCGATACTGGCCCATTGGGAGCCGAATCGCCCACTTATCGTGGAGACCGACGCTTCCGATTACGCCATTGCGGCTATTCTTTCCATCCAATATGCTGACGGTGAAATTCATCCTCTAGCCTTCCTTTCCAGAACGCTTCATGCGGCGGAACTTAACTACGATACCCACAACAAAGAGCTACTGGCCATCTTCGAGGCCTTTAAAGCTTGGCGTCATTATCTGGAAGGTTCGGGTGATCCGGTGGACGTCGTCACCGATCACAAGAATCTTGAGTATTTCTCTACTACCAAGGTTCTTACACGCCGACAGGTCCGATGGTCTGAATTTTTACATCAATTTAATATGGTCATTCGCTTCCGACCGGGGAAACTCGGCGAGAAACCTGATTCGATAACTAGACGCTGGGACGTCTACCCTAAAGAGGGGGATATCGGCTACGCCCAAGTGAACCCTCATAACTTTCGTCCTATCTTTACTAACGAACAACTCACTGCGTCTCTTCGAGCTACCTTTCTGGAAGGTCCGGCTTTACGAGCCTCGATTATCATGGATATCGAAGCTTTACACCAAGCTATCATTCTCGCCCTTCCCGCCGATCCGAGCTCCGTTGCTGGTTTGGAACTTGCAAAAGATCCTTCCAATGAACGTTGGAGCTTAGGTAGCGACAAGCTACTACGCCTTGACGACCGTATTTATGTTCCTAATCACGGCGATCTTCGCCTTCAAGTACTTCGCTATTTCCATGATCATCCACTTTCCGGCCATTTCGGCCAGAACCGCACTCTGGAAGCTGTACGTCGTCAATACACCTGGCCCAAGGTCAGAGACTTTGTTCGTGACTACGTTACCTCTTGCACTATCTGTGGTCGCAATAAGCCCCGCCGTCACCGGCCTTACGGCTTGTTGAAACCTTTACCGGTTCCGGTTCGGCCATGGGATTCCATCTCCATGGACTTCATTGAGCAACTACCAATGTCGAATGGCTATACAGCTATCCTAGTCGTCGTGGATCGATCTTCCAAACAAGCTATATTTATTCCAACTCACGACACCATTACTTCCGAACAATTAGCTGAGCTTTTTGTTATTCACGTCTTCTCTAAGCATGGTGTCCCTAATCATGTTACTTCCGATCGTGGTTCCGAATTTGTTTCGGCGTTTTTCCGGGCTCTCGGTAAAGCGCTCTCCATGGAACTTCACTATACCTCTGGATATCATCCGGAAGCCGACGGGCAAACTGAGCGTGTCAACCAGACTCTCGAGCAGTACATCAGGATTTATTGTTCCTACCAACAAGATGACTGGTCGCCTCTACTTCCGATCGCCGAGTTCGCCTATAATAACGCTCCCAATGCTTCCACTGGTATTACTCCATTCTTCGCTAACAAAGGATACCACCCAAATATCACCGTTCGGCCCGAGGTCGACATGAAGTCTGATCTAGCCAGAGACTTCGTCGTCAATCTCGATGAACTCCACGTCTTCCTTCGAGAGGAAATCCTTTTAGCTCAGTCTCGTTACAAGGAACAAGCTGACAGGAAAAGAATCTCGCACCCGGAGTTCCCGATCGGCTCCGAAGTATTCGTTCTTGCTAAGCACATTCGTTCTACTCGTCCTACTGAAAAATTCTCAGAAAAATATCTTGGTCCTTTCATGGTCATCAGTCGACCTGGTACTTTGTCTTACGAGCTCAAGCTCCCAGACTATCTTCGCCGCATTCATCCGGTTTTCCACGTCTCACAGCTGGAGCCGGTTACGCCGAATCCTTTCCCGAATCGTACTCAATCTCCTCCACCTCCAATTGAAGTTGATGGGGAAGAGGAGTACAACGTTGCCGAAATCCTCGACTCCAAGCTGGACAGAAGGTATAAACGTTGTCCTCTACGTTATTACATTCGGTGGGCCGGTTATGAAGGTACCGACGATGAGTTCTCTTGGGTTGCTGCTGATGAATTACATGCTGACGAACTTGTACCGGCGTTCCACGCCCGATACCCTCACAAACCTGGACCTTGATCACAAAAAATCATTTTATTCCATTTCCCTTTTTCACCGCGCTCCGCCGAAGTCTACTTTGTGCGTTTAGAGGATAAACACGATGATAGCAAATTGAGTGTTTATCTCCTTTTTCTTAATTACTTACATTCTTCTTCGAACTATTTGCACTTATATTTCATTCATACTTATACTATTTACACTTCGAACTAATTATTTCTTACGCCGCTTCGCGGCCCATTCGCTTTCCGATCTCAAATCGAGTTAACATTTTTTATATATACAAAGACCAAACAACAAAGAAAATTGTACAACGAGGGCAGGGCGACAAGAAGTATACAAGAAGAGGCCGAAGGCCGATGTCCGATGTCCGATGTTACTCTACTCCGCCCTCTCCTTCCCTTTCTCCGACCGGGCCTTCTTCGGCGCCGGTTCTCCCTCCTCCTCTACCTCCTCCTCTCCTTCTCCATCCTCTTCTTCTTCCATCCTCCTATCCTCTTCCTCCTCCTCACTATCCACGGCCCTTCGCCTCTTCTTCGGCAGCCGCGAAGGCCCTGGTTCCGGCATCTCCGGTGGCGTTTTCCTCCTTCTCGCGGCGTCCGTCATCAACCAGTCCAATTTGCGGTTGATATGGCGGTTGTAGGTGTTGTCCTTCAACTGGCCCTCTCGAAGCTGCCGGTTGTCTGCCAGCAGTTGAGCCATTTGGCTCTCCAAGATCGCCAGGCGCTCGCCGATCGGTTGTCCTCCCCCCTCTCGCTTCACCGTCGAAGGACGCCCGGAGTACGAGCATCTGACCTTTGCGTCGTGACAGGGTTTACAAATAATTGAACTCCTCTTGCCAGCCTGCATCTGGCAAGGGATCTTCTTGTTCCTGCATCGTTCGCAGGGAACTCTTTCATCTTCGTCGTCGTCGTCGTCGTCGCCGTCACCGCCGTCGTCGGGGTCCCCGCCAACAGGCTACAAACAAGACCAGGAATGTTAGTTAAGGTTACTGTCGAAAACTTACGATTACTCACCTGGGCCTTGGCTTTGCCTTTCCCCTTTTCCCTTCGAATTTCCACCACTGGTCGTCGTAGGGAAACCGAACTTCCTCCTGGAGAGGAACCCCGCTGACTTCGAGCGGTGGCCGCCGCCGCCATTACCCTCCGGCGCTCCTCCAACTCCCGAGCTGCCGCCTCCTTCTGCCTCTGTGCTTCCTCAGCAGCTTTCCTAGCTGCCTCTTCCTCGGCCTTCTTCCTCGCCGCCGCCGCCGCTTTCCTTGCCTTCATCCTGCGGACCTTCTCCTCCGCCCGCCGGATAGCCTCATCGTCGTCTTCTTCCAACTCCTCCTCGTCGTTGTCGACAGGGTCGGCGGGTGGTGGAATTGTTGTTCGGGACCTCGAAGGCCCAGCGGTAGTAGCGGAAGTGAGGGTGGTAGTGGTGGTACGGCTAGCGGACATTTTTTGGACTTAGAAGTTTTGGGAACTTGGGTCCTACCGGCGAAACTCTGGGCCTTTTACACGGCAAAACTGCGCACGGACCAGCGAAAATTTTCCTTCGAATTGTACTTGGTGTACGGTGAACCGAAAATTTTCACTGATGACTAACGCCATTTCCCGGTACTAACGGCTTTCGAAAATTTTCCTGCTGACTGATAGGCCAAATCCCCGATCCTGACGGCCTTTAAAATTTTTCCTTGGTGACTAACCAACTACCGGTATTAATGGCTTTCGAGGGCTCAAGCCTAAGAGGGGGATACTGTCAAGTCCATGCCACGGGCCTCCATTCCGCCGCTCGGTATTCCGAAGATCTGCTCTTATTGTAATCTCTTCCTATTGTTCTTTCTCGCTACACATATCCTTTCGTTCTAGTCTCTCATTATTGTCTTTTACTCTTTCGTGCTAGTCTCTCCTTATTGTCTTTTACTCTACCCTGCAGGTACTACTCGTATAGCTCCTAGTAGTTAGTCTAGCGCTCCGCACCGATGCGCCGTTCCGTAGATATAAATACTGCCTGTACGCTACTGTAGTTCCTCAGTTTAATTATCAACTTAGATCAACTTAGATCTCCCTTCTCAACTGAGCTCTTCTCTAAGTCTTCTGGCTCAACGCCTTGAAGTACGTCCTCCTTGACCTTAGGACTTTAACGTCCTCTGGTCCGCTCCTCGTCATCGGCGATACCGCCGCTCCGACCTGGCTGCTACTTAGCTCCTCTCTCTCTACTCTCGCTCTCCGGGGACTAACGGCGTAACGGCGGTGTTGTTAATAGCTTCACTACTGTCCCACTCGTCTTCCGCACTTAGACACCCTGTGGCCTTGGCACGGTTACACGGTGTACATGATCTTAACAGTGCTTTCAACAGCTTCATCTGTCGATTTTGACACTCCTGACATGATCTCACATACCATTCTACGTCTTTATATATGTCCGGCCACCAGAATCGTTTCTGCAAGAAATCATTCGTTGCAAAGACTCCTTTGTGTCCCAAACAATCATGTGCACTATTCAACATGTGCATATGCTTTTCTTTTTCCACCACCAATTGTGGTTGATCAGGTTGATCAGTATTCTTATGGTACAACCTTCCTTGGTTGTCCACTTGAAATTTCTTAATCAATCTAATAAATTTAATCCGTTCTTCTTTCGACATTTCACCCAGCACTTTATCTGTTGGGTTTGACAAGTACTTCCCAATCAAAGGAATTAAATCGTCCAATCTATTACCCTCAGAAGATCTATGTGCTTCTGGGTACGGATTGTTTTGTACAAATTCTTCGTCAAAAGTAGGGAATAAATTCCTACTGAAGACTTCACATGTCTCGTTTTTGGATTCTAACATGTAGTTCCTACGAATCTCGTAGCTTCGCTCTTCATCCAGAGCTTCTTGTACATCTAATTCAATATCATCAGCTTCTTGAGCTGTTTCGTATAAGTAACCACTTCTAGGGTCAATTTGATCTTTGAAGTCATCAAATTGATATGGCTCTTCCGTTTCCCCATCTCCCATAATAAAATTAATTGGTTCCCCACCATCCTCATCAACGTAATCTTCTGGATTTACTTCTGGACGCTTTGTTTGCCATCCACCAGGTGTGATTTGTGATAATCCATCAGGACCATGGGTTGCACCTTTTACATGGATTAATGTAAAGTGATAGTTGCGTACATGCTCAATCCAACGGTTTATGGTTGCATTAGGACCACAACTAGGATTGTCTAGCATGCCTTTAATATAACTTGCATTGGTTTCAACTGTTAAACGTCTACATCCATAGACATGATAATAACTAGCTTCCAATGCTAATTTCAAGCCATACAATTCTCTCTTAGATTGTGAGAATTGTGCTTCGCGTTCATTCAAAGTCATTGATCCAAAGTAATTGAAGAACTTCTTCTTCTCAGACGGATCAATTTGATAGATATACCATCCCACAGCTTTGTAAGAGGTATCCACTGCTAAGTAAACATCCCAATCAAAATTAATTGGTCTCAAAGCTGGACAGTCTCGGATTCCATCCTTTAATTCATCCATTGCTTTGTCACATTTTTCATCCCATTCAAATGGAACATTACTCGTCAACTTCGTCAAAGGAGCTGCTTTCTTAGCAAAGTTCGCAATGAACATTCTCAGTTGACTTGCAGTTCCTAAGAATGCTCGAACCTCGGTCTTATCACGACATGAAGGCCATTCTAGGACTACTTGAGCAATATGTTCTTCTGGCATACTGCCTTCATAGGTACATCTATGTCCTACAACAATTGTTTCTTCACAACAAAGAAATGCCTTGGTTCCACTGAAGGTTCCTCCTGCATATTTCATCTGTTGTATTACTCTATTCATGTTTTGGAAATGTTCCCAAACAAATCGTCTAATTCCAGGATTCTCTGGAATAGTTTCGTAACCTCCTTCCGGTAATTCATATCGAGTTGATGGTCCTTTTACAGGTACATCATCAATGTAAGGAATTGTTACGTGTGGTATTTCATCTCGTAGAATATATGTCACATCTTCGTGAAATATAGGTACCGAATTTGTCCACCCCATAGGTAGTTTTACTAACCTATGTGGTCCATACGGTGTTTGAAACATTGTCATGTCTCTAGACAATTGATCTAATTCTCGTTCATCATATCTGTTAAGATCATGTACACCGTGTAACCGTGCCAAAGCCACAAGGTGTCTAAGTGTGGAAGACGAGTGGGACAGTAGTGAAGTTATTAACAACACCGCCGTTACGCCGTTAGTCCCCGGAGATCAAGAGTAGAGAGAGAGGAGCTAAGTAGCAGCCAGGTCGGAGCGGCGGTAACACCGGTGATGAGGAGTGAACCAGAGAACATCTAAGTCCTAAGGTTATAGTAGAGAGTACTTCAAGGCGATGAGCCTGAAGACTTAGAGAAGAGTGAGAGTTGAGAAGGGAGATCTAAGTTGATAATTAAACTGAGGAACTACAGTAGCGTACAGGCAGTATTTATATCTACGGAACGGCGCAGCGGTGCGGAGCGCCAGACTAACTACTAGGAGCTATACAAGTAGTACCTGCAGGGTAGAGTAAAAGACAATAAGGAGAGACTAGAACGAAAGGGTATGTGTAGCGAGAAAGAATAATAAGAAGAGATTACAATAAAGAGCAGATCTTCGGAGTACCGAGCAGCGGAATGGAGGCCCGAGGCATACACTTGACAATATCCAACGTATAAATCTAAGGTTCCTCCACAAGATCTTCCACTGAAGGATCTTGCTAAATCTGCAGTTGCAGGAGGTACGCCTGAGTGTTGGATGGTAACCTTATTCAAAGGTTCCAAACTATGTACTAATCGTAGACTCTTGCCATCCTTCTTAATGACACAGAACCATTTCGAACAATAACTAGCATTCGATGGTTCGTATATTCCTGAGTCAATTTTACTTTTAATTATTTTGCACACATCTTCGAAGATACCTGGCGGAATTGGTATATTCCTTTCAACCCACGGTTCATGTGGAATTACAGGTACTTTCACAGGTGGAAAGAATTCATTTTTAAAGGTTCCAGCTTCACTTGGCTCCCAAGCAAAACCTGCTTCCTGTTTACACATCATTTCGTGCATAAGATCTCTCTCTTGTTCCCACAAAAATCCTTCAGGATGATTCTTGTCTATTATCTCTTTCCTTTCTTCCGTATACCTTCCCATAGGTACAAACGGTTTAGGATGTTTCGACAATTCAGGTAGTTCCAACAATGGATTACCATGAATGTGTCTTTCAATTCTAAATTCATCTGGTAATGTTGCCTTTATAGGATTAACCTTCTTGTCAACAGGTTTGTACTTCGTAAACACTTCTTCTGTATTAAAGTTGATTGGTTTCTTGACTCCTATGGCTTCATTAACCACTTGTTGAATCGTTCCATCTATTAAATTGATAGGAGATTTATCCTGTTGATTCAATTTAATACGTTCTTCAAGTTTATTTGGAGGTTCATTCAATAAGTCTGGCTGAACATTCTCCTTCTTGCCTTTCGAGTCCTGGGCTTTTCCTTTCTTTCGTTGCCTCGACTCATATCTTACTTTCTCAAAACTCGGTTGAGATCTTTGAAATGATTCAGTTCCTCTTTGAGTACTTCATATCGAACCATTCTCTTCCTACCCGACAGGATGCAGGGGCCGCCTTGCACTTAGGGAAAAAGCAGCAGAAAGAGGGATACGAACGAGGAAAACGGAAAGCTCACCAGTTCAAAGTCGGAAATTTTGTCTGGCTCAGTGCGGAAGACATTAACCTCCAACTGTCCAGTGAAAAGCTAGGAGATCGGCAGCTCGGACCCTACCGAATCTTGGAGAAGATTGGACCCCTGGACTACCGCCTTGACCTCCCTATCTCCCTTGACCGCATTCATCCTGTGTTCCATGTTGACAAACTCTACCCCTGGAAAGGTAACGCTATCAATGGAGAAATACCACCACCACCAGAGCCGGTCTACCTAGAGGATGAAGACGAGCCGGAATACGAAGTAGAGGAAATCCTGGATAGTCGGGTCCGGTGGAAGAGGTTGGAATACCTGGTTAAGTGGAAGGGTTACGATGCAGGGCATAACTCCTGGGAGCCAGCGCCCAACCTCAGCCGGGCTCCAAAAATTGTTCGTGCCTTCCACAAGAAACACCCCACAGCAGCAAAAGCTTGACCATTGAGGGCAATGGTCTTAAGAAGGGGGGTAATGTCATGAAGTACGTAGCCCCTATCATTTTCCTTTTCTCACCGTCTCGACGCCCTTACTTGTACGATTACATCACTGTCAAATCCCATTGATTACTGATCCACCTGACCCCCATCATCAATTACTGATCCACCTGTTACCCTTCTCCTTCTACTGGCTTCCGCCACCTTCCTTGTTCCTAAACTGTACAGTATTACATCGTCATTTCTCGCAGATCGGATTATGTATATAAAGCCAATCCCTCACAGCCTGGTCCCTTATCTTGACCTCTCTGTCATTATCTGGGACCAGGTATGTGCTTACTTATTGTTACCTATGACTATGATACTCAATATATCTCTGTCATTATCTGGGACCAGTTTGCCTCCGCTCCGCTTAAGTCGCTCCGCCTCATTGCCTTGCTTAGTCACTCCGCTTCCCTGCTCCGCTAGTCACTCCGCCTCTGCCGCTTCGTGACAGGAACAACAATCTCCGTAGAAGTGATGATGGTGTCCTCGGAACCAGTGGATTTATTACCCATCTGCAGCTGTCTCTGCTTATTTGTTACTCGGCACAATTCAATAACTTTTGCACTGCTCCTGGCCAATACTGTTAAGATCATGTACACTGTGAAGCCATGCCAGAGGCCGCAAGGTGTCTAAGGGTGGAAGGTCGAGTGGGACAGTAGTGAAGTTATTAACAACACCGCCATTACGCCGCTAGTCCCCGGAGATTGAGAGTAGAGAAGGAGAGAGCCAGAAGCAGCCAAGTCGGAGCAGTGGTATTGCTGACAACAAGGAGTGAACCAAAGAACTTGTAAGTCCTAAGGTTAGAGTAGAGAGTACTTCAAGGCAATGAGCCTGAAGACTAAGAGGAGGTCTAAGTTGGAAAGGGAAAACAAGTTGATAATTAAACTGAGGAACTACAGTATCGTACAGGCAGTATTTATATCTACAGGTCGGCGCATTGGTGCAGAGCGCCAGACTAACTACTAGGAGCTATACAAGTAGTACCTGCAGGGTAGAGAAAAAGATACTAAGGAGAGACTAGAATGAAAGGGTATGTGTAGCGAGAAAGAACAATAAGGATGAGATTACAATAAACGGTAGATCTTGGAATACTGAGCAGTGGAATGGGGAGCCAAGGCATGGACTTCACAAGTTTCCATTAGTTAACAAAAAGGGAAAAAGAAAACAGACAAGCATAACATAGAGGAGAGGTACAAAAAGGAGACAGGACAGCAAGAAGACTATGCAAGGAAGGAATGCTACAACGGCTCCTCCTTAATAACACCCTGACAGGCTGCCAGGTCAACAACTTCCCTTGACACAGAAACCTGACCAACACGATGGAGTAGGGGATCTAGGAGTCTGCTATCTAATCAAGTATCTTATCTATTATCATGTTGGTATCTGTTTGTTTGTAGAGTACAGTAGGCATATGGTAGGGTAGACGAGGACACAGAGACACACAATCAGTCATTCACATTAGCTTCAAGCCAGATAGTCCAGTCCATCTTGGTGACGACAGCGGTTTGAGCCACAGACCAGAAAAAGTCAATACAGTACCCTCGATCCATTTTAACAGTTAGACACTCGATACAGCCAGCATCCTGGCTCCGATATGCGGATCCGACGGACGTTTCACTTCGACAAACCTCTCCGACACTGACGACAGACCAACGACGAGACCCATTGCCCATAGCACGGACAGCGAATCTGACTTTGAGGATTTAATGCCTTTGAATTCACCAGTAAAAAAATTTTCACAGTGACAGTCACCATCACCGAGCCCTACAACAAGACAACAGACTCAGCCTTTAACTCCCAAAACCCACCAAAGACCCATGGCCACTCAGCAACCTTTAACCCGGTTCTCTGGAGAACCAGACGATCCAATCCAACCGGCAATGTTTCTGCAGGATTTCGAAGTCCGGATGACAGAGCTAATGACACCGCGGGCAGACCTGACTAGCCGCATTAAGCCTTACCTCGAACGCGACTCCCGAGCTTGGGAGTGGTACACGGAGGAACTAGCAGCCACTGACCGTACCGGCTCCTGGGAAGGGTTCGAGACAAAGTTCCACCTCCGCTTCCCATCGCAGAAGAAGGAAAAAAAGTCAGCGAAGTCGTACCTTACCAGCTTAGAGGCAGAGCAAATCACTCACGAGCAAATAATGACAACAAGCGATGACACCAATCAACCGTACCACCAGTGGTGGGCTGATCGCCTGTTGCGCCTGGCAAAAGGTGCAGAGGTGGAAAAGACAAAGCAGTCGATTGGAACGGTGTGGAAGAACCTGCCCTACGCATTGAAGAAGATGGTTGACGAGGAGCACAACACCTGGATGGAGTTTACGGACACTGTTAAGAAGGTGAAGTGGAGCGTTCTGAAGGTGGAAGCAGAACATGAGGCTAGCAAGGTGGTTCCGCTGGTAATTCCGGAAACGCCCCGAACCAAGCTCGCAACGTCCTTTGCAGCAACTCGGATCACTAGTCCCCCCTCACCTTCTCCAAGTCGAGCGTGACCGGTGTACACAGCAAATCCAGGAACGCGCAGACCTCGTCGGCTGTTCACAGCGCTGGACGACTTGCAGAAAGGCACTCTGCGTAGGGGCATTGCAGCGAAAGTGCAGCACCCTAACACACCTGAAGGAATCGCAGCATGGAAGGCGGAACTACTGGAGTGGGCATCTAGGCATGGGGTGGATGGGGCCCTGTCTGAAATTACCATTGTTCCACTGAAACCGGGGACAGAGGCCGTTTGCTCAGGAGAATGCTTCAAATGTGGGAGTCCGTGACACAGGTTTGAAGTTCCCTGCCCCAGACCAGGGACAATTCCACCAGTAGAGTCGGATTGGAGAGCCTATTGCCAGAGGGAGCTAGGGGGTAAGCCGGCGCGGGTGAATGCTGTGCAGCTCGTAGGCCCCGAAGCGATCTTCAAGGGTATGGTGGACTCGGGAAATGGGGGAGGGTTGACGTTCTGAGTGGCAAACGTTTGACCCTAGGTAATACATCAGTTGTGAACAGTGTACAATCTTTCTTGGACGAATTCAATATTCTTGAGGTGTACAGCGTTCGCAATGGCGAAAGCCACGTGAGTGTCCCATTTTCAATGGGCATCAGTCTGGAAGACTGTGAAGGGAAGCGAGCAGCAGTGGAGGCGATAGTAGATGATGGCGCGATGGTAGCAGCAATGGACACAGAGGTTTACGAGAAGTTAAGAACCAAAATCGGAGGGTGGGGACTAACGCAAAGAAAGTTTAGAATGGCGAACGGGACTGTGGTCCCAGGGGAGGCAAATTGGTCGGGTCGAATTAGCGTCGACGGAGCGGACGTAGATGGGGAATTCGAGGTCTTCGACAGTGGTGGCAGTTGGAAATTCCTCTTTGGAAAGCCACTCCTTGAACAGTTCTGGGTGACATGCCTAAATTTTGGCTAGACGTCTATGCTGTGAATTGTGACATTTTCACGCATAGATTTGTATCAAGAGGACTGTAATTGAGACCCAGATTGACAGTTAAAGTCAATACTGAATCAGTCTAATAAGTTGAAGGGACCATATACCCATACTACCACAAGTTGGTTAGTTTACCCATCCCCAATACTACCTTTGGATAGCAGTCTACCTGTTTGTCAAGCAGGATTATACCAGACTCGGACTACATCCAAAGGATGACCATTCACGTATGACATACCAAGGGTATTCTTATTGGATCTTACACTGGCAGGAGTTTGGAAGAACTTACTCAAGGGACCATGAGCCGAGGATTGACTCGAAATGACTTTCTAGAACTCAGGAATTATCAAATACTCCTTCTAGAATGAGATCATGCATTAATCTAAAAGACTGTGATTTAGTCTAATAGACCAATCAAGTCGCATGGTTGAGGAAAATGACTAGAAGAACGATTGAAGTACTGCAAGGCTCCAAAGACATATCAAATGAATGTCAAAGAGTCCTGACGTAGAAAATATTGAAGAATGCAATTAAATGAATACTATGCATAACTCCCTTGATAGGGTATAGGCACAATGGGTGTCTATTGAAAGAGAGAAGCAATTAGTTTAATCCAGATGAATCAGATTGATAGGATTAGAATCGAGGAGAGCTGATTTGCCTCCGGATGAGGTGACAAACGATTGAAGTAAGTGTTGAACAGCAATGACAGTTGAACACCATTTGAGTCATTCTCCAAAACAATTAAATTAAATGAATAACGAAGTACCTACATATGTTTGGAGGTATACTTGAATCTTGGAGCCATTATGGACCAAATAAGGACATGTAGATTCAAATTAAAGGGTATCTGACCAAGTGTAGAAGTTTCCTTACAGTTCCGAATGTTTATTGTATTAAATTAATTGTACTGTGTGACTCTATATTCTGTATGTATAAATAGTGATCCGATGTATCTGGAATACAAGTGATTTTGGGACGACGTTGCAGTGCTAATCTGTAAAAAGGAAAGACACACTCCTGCCAGACTGAAACCTCTTCGCTAGCAGCCATTCGGGCCCGGCACTTGTGAGTATAGGAACGTTGTGTTCTGCTCCTTGTGACTGCGAGAAGTATATCCAGTTGTTGGGTATTCTTCAAACTTAAGATCAGTTGTTGGTCTTAAGGGCAAATCACACTGTGTGGTTGTGCCAGCACATAGTTCTTGCCCTCTGTAGGGGTCTGTGTGTTTCGGTTTTAATTTACTTTGATTCAAACCCCCAATTCTTGATATACCCATATCAATACAATCAAAGCACAAACCGTGCTGAATCTACCTTGATCAAAGGAATATATCGAATCCTTAGAACAATTCAAATTGATTGATTAAAGCTTCTTACTTAGCTCTCAAAGCTTTGCGGAACCTTTGCCAATGCTACCCCTTGCTATTAAATAAATTTGATAGCAGTGAACTCGCATATTGTGTATTAGATAGGTTGGTTGGAGTGCCCATTAGATTCCTTCCTTTCTCTTTCACACAAAAACGAGGCAAGCTCGTTATCTGGAGCCCAACGCGAGGGGTGGTTTTGAAGCTACAATTAGCTTGATAAATTAAATTGAACGTTTGTTTGGATTATATTCGATTATTTGGTAGAAGTGTGTTGATCTTTGTGATACCATTTCTGTGAACTGTCAACATTAGTTCATCAGGAAAACCGCGTACTTCGAAGAATTCGGAGAAAGCAGGAGTATTGACACCGGAAGAATATCGTAAAGCAGGAGTTGTATTTGGGAGATCTACGTTCGGTACATCAGCTCGAACATCCCTATTAAATCCTACGAACGAATCCAGTCGTCCATCCTCTTCTCAAATACCGACAGAAACATCACGTGGAAATCTAATCTCGATCCGAAAAGGAAGAGAAAAAAGATTAATCCGATTGATATTGAAGAAGATATAATTGAATTGATTGCTCCGGAGTCAATTTCAACATCTTCTACGTCGATTGAATCAACTAGATTGATAGATACGTTAACCCAGACTATCTCTCAAGCAAGTAATACGATTGAACAAGTCAAAATGACTACCAATAATTATGGAATGCCTGCGTTGTCAGCTGAAGCTAAGGCTTAAATTGACAAAGCCAGTGCGAAACTTCCAAGGAAGTATAAGACAGCACCATTATTTGATATAACTGATCCAAGTCAAATGATACCATGGTTCGAAGCTACTGAAAGCATATTTGAACATGGAGGAATTACATCTGACGAGGCTAAAGTGAGATTAGCTTTAGAATGGACGTCTTATAAAACGAGACAAGCATTAAGAGTCTTTGATTCGGTAAAGACACCGAATTGGGATCAATTTAAAAAGGATCTGAAGAATATGTTTCCGCAATCTGTAGGAGACGAAAGAGGATCTAGATTGTTGCTTGAACAATTGGTCCATCAATTTAATCCAATTGATGCAGGAGAACAGGAGAAGATGAGAATCTTCAGACTCCTCTTTGACGCTGAAATGAAAAAGCTGATGGACGAACCAAAAATGATCACAAATAGTGATGCAGTAAGATTGTTCTTGGCACCTATGACTCCCGAAGTAAGGAGAGGCGTGCTAGAAACAGTTGTGAAAGATGCATCAGTTACTTCTATGTCAGATAGATGAAAGGAAGATCCTTTCAAGATTGACAAAGTAATGAATGCGGCTGAGAAGTATATGATTGGGAGTTTGTTTGATAACTACTATCAAACACTTTCCATTGCTTCTTCGAGCCCACCAATTAATAACCCTAATTCATTTAGTAGGGGACACATTAATTTGCCGTTTGCTGCAGATGTTCCTAAGACAGATAGGAACTATCAAGTGTTGAAACCCAAAGTAGAAGACAAATTTAAAGATCTTCTGGGAATTAAATTAGAAAGTTTGATTCCAAGGGAATTGACAGAAGAACAACAGCAGATGGTTGCGTTGAATAAAGACCTCATGGAGGCAAATATGAAAGAAATAAGAGCTGTGAAGTCATTACAGTCGCACTTCAAAGAAGGGGCGGACATTATGACGCAGTTAACAGCAGTAATGGCACAAATGGCCAAAGAAAATGCTAAAGGAATGATTAATTCGATACCACCGAGTGGTCCCTCGAATCAATCTAATAGATTTGAAAGAAATACGACACCGAGAAGTTCGAATGGAACTCGGTGGGCATGTTTCTTGTGCAAGTCGACAGATCATTTTATGAATGAATGTCCACACTTGCTGGAATTTACGAAAAGGGGTTGGATGATGCCTGAAGGAGGTGACTCGAAGCATTACAAATTAAGAGACAATGCTAGGATGCCTCGAGACAATCCGAATATACCTCGGTACAAGAAAATAGAACAAATGGCGAAAGACTTGGGATGGGATCATGCTGAATCCTATACGAAGGTACCAAGAGACCAGACGAATCAAATTGATAGTCATGGATATACTCCAGCCTATAAAATTAGGAATGAAGTCTCGAGACCGGGTGTAGAAGAAGATATAGCAAAGAAGATATTCAATGCTAAAGTGGATTTGAGTACAGAAGAATTAGCAGCTTTATCACCTGCTATCAGAAAGATTATTATGCGCAAGATACGCAATAGAAGAGTCCGTCCAAGGACTAAAACAAATAACTTCATATCAACTTTATCCGAAGATGGAGAAACTGAAATTTTGGACGATCCATCTAGGGTACAGATGATTGATACATGCATTAGAATTGAAGATCTTTGGCAGGATCAGGCGGATATGTTTGAAGTCCTGACTGAAAGTCATAATGACATCCCTGTGGGATCTATAGTGCAAAAAGATATTGTGGAAAGTTTTCTACGAGACCTTTCCATTGATGATGAACGAAGGAACATTGCCATAGTTCCTAATCAAAGCGTGGCATATGAAGATCATAATGATCATCCAGTGGTAGTAGCAAATCAATCCAATGGATTACGTGCTGTTACTCCTGAAATCAATAATAAAGATGAAGAGATTGAAAGTGTATTGGACCAAGGTTCACAAATTGTTGTGATAGACCGATTGATAGCTATAGGTCTAGGAATCACTTGGGATCCAGAATTCACGATCAGAATGCAAGATGCAAGTGGGAAATTAAACCAAACTCTTGGTTTAGCAAGAAATATTCCATTTAAATTTGGTGAAGTTACGGTGTACTTACAACTACACGTACAGAATAAAGCTCCATTTCAAGTGTTATTAGGGAGACCTTTTGACGTCTTGGTGGAAAGTGAAATTAAGACCTTTGGAAACGGAGATTCCGAGATAACAATCAGCGATCCGAACTCACACAAGAGGGTTACTGTAGGAACCTATCCTCGTGGCCAGAAAGGTCGAAATATTCAAATTAATACCTCACGATATAATGAACCAAAGAATGTTACACCTGATAATGAAAAATCGACAGGTGAAAATGATTCAAAGGGAAATTTTCATTCCTCGATGAGTTGAGTAGCGACCAAGGAGAGGATGAATACGCTATAAGCTTCCACTTTGATGAAAAGCAAAACATTGTATTAGATGGATACAAACGATGTGAACAAGAAACGTTCTCTAAGAAAGAGCTTTCTGAAGCATATGTTCTTGCATCTAGAGAACATTTGAAGTCTCAAGATGATCAAGCTGAAGAAATAATTGATTGTTACCTTAATCAAAAGACGATTGGGGATAAACAAGTATTCTGTGTATGGAGAGATGGTGTTTTAGGCGAATTTGACGATCAATTGAATAATGACCAATTCAATTTAAATCCTATAAAGTCGTTCTTCTTTCAAAATGGAAGGATCAAGCCTAAACCCATACGAAAGAAAGTTCAGAAGAGGCGATTTGTTGAACCTATACTACAAAAATTTAGTTTGGGGGAGAATTGCGATAAATCTGAATCCACAGAGACCACACAGAATCAATGTAATAACGAAAACACCTCTGAAATGATCAGAGATGATAATTGGAATAAACCTAAAAACTCTCAAAGAACTAGGAACAGAATGGTTCGATATGAAATACTCAAAAGAGGAACGGAATCATTCCAAAGATCTCAACCGAGTTTTGAGAAAGTAAGATATGAGTCGAGGCAACGAAAGAAAGGAAAGGCCCAGGACTCGAAGGACAAGAAGGAGAATGTTCAGCCAGACTTATTGAATGAACCTCCAACAAACAGACTTGAAGAACATATTAAATTGAATCAGCAGGATAGACCTCCTATCAATTTAATAGATGAAACGAATAAACAAGTGGTTAATGAAGCCATAGGAGTTGAGAAACCAATCAACTTGAATACAGAAGAGGTGTTTACGAAGTATAAACCAGTTGACAAGAAGGTTAACCCTATAAAGGCAACGTTACCAGATGAATTTAGAATTGAAAGACACATTCATGGTGATCCATTATTGGAACTATCTGAATTGTCGAAACATCCTAAACCGTTTGTTCCTACGGGAAGATATACGGAAGAGAGGAAAGAGATTATAGACAAGAATCATCCTGAAGGATTTTTGTGGGAACAAGAGAGAGATCTTATGCACGAAATGATGTGTAAACAGGAAGCAGGTTTTGCTTGGGAACCAAGTGAAGCTGGGACCTTTAAAAATGAGTTCTTTCCACCTGTGAAAGTACCTGTAATTCCACATGAACCGTGGGTTGAAAGGAATATACCTATTCCGCCAGGTATCTTCGAGGATGTGTGCAAAATAATTACAAGTAAAATTGACTCAGGAATATATGAACCATCGAATGCTAGTTATCGTTCGAAATGGTTCTGTGTCATTAAGAAAGATGGCAAAAGTCTACGATTAGTACATAGTTTGGAACCTTTGAATAAGGTTACCATCCAACACTCAGGTGTACCTCCTGCAACTGCAGATCTAGCAAGATCCTTCAGCGGAAGATCTTGTGGAGGAACCTTGGATTTATATGTTGGATATGATGAACGAGAATTAGATCAATTGTCTAGAGACATGACGACGTTCCAAACGCCGTATGGACCACATAGGTTAGTAAAACTACCTATGGGGTGGACGAATTCTGTACCTATATTTCACGATGATGTGACATATATTCTACGAGATGAAATACCACACATAACAATTCCTTACATTGATGATGTACCTGTAAAAGGACCATCAACTCGATATGAATTACCAGAAGGAGGTTACGAAACTAGACGATTTGTTTGGGAACATTTCCAAAACATGAATAGAGTAATGCAACAAATGAAATATGCAGGAGGAACCTTCAGTGGAACCAAAGCATTTCTTTGTTGTGAGGAAACAATTGTCGTAGGACATAGATGTACCTATGAAGGCAGTATGCCAGAAGAACATATTGCTCAAGTAGTCCTAGAATGGCCTTCATGTCGTGATAAGACTGAGGTTCGAGCATTCTTAGGAACTGCAAGTCAATTGAGAATGTTCATTGCGAACTTTGCTAAGAAAGCAGCTCCTTTGACGAAGCTGACAAGTAACGTTCCATTTGAATGGAATGAAAAATGTGACAAAGCAATGAACGAATTAAAGGATGGAATCCGAGACTGTCCAGCTTTGAGACCAATTAATTTTGATTGGGATGTTTACTTAGCAGTGGATACCTCTTACAAAGCTGTGGGATGGTATATCTATCAAATTGATCCGTCTGAAAAGAAGAAGTTCTTCAATTACTTTGGATCAATGACTTTGAATGAACGCGAAGCACAATTCTCGCAATCTAAGAGAGAATTGTATGGCTTAAAATTAGCATTGGAAGCTAGTTATTATCATGTCTATGGATGTAGACGTTTAACAGTTGAAACCAATGCAAGTTATATTAAAGGCATGTTAGACAATCCTAGTTGTGGTCCTAATGCAACCATAAACCGTTGGATTGAACATGTACACAACTATCACTTTACATTAATCCATGTAAAAGGTGCAACCCATGGTCCTGATGGATTATCACGAATCACACCTGGTGGATGGCAAACAAAGCGTCCAGAAGTAAATCCAGAAGATTATGTTGATGAGGATGGTGGGGAACCAATTAATTTTATTATGGGAGATGGGGAAACGGAAGAGCCGTATCAATTTGATGACTTCAAAGATCAAATTGACCCTAGAAGTGGTTACTTATACGAAACAGCTCAAGAAGCTGATGATATTGAATTAGATGTACAAGAAGCTCTAGATGAAGAGCGCAGCTACGAGAATCGTAGGAACCACATGTTAGAAGCCAAAAACGCAACATGTGAAGTCTTCAGTAGGAATTTGTTCCCTACTTTTGACGAAGAATTTGTACAAAACAATCCGTATCCAGAAGCACATAGATCTTCTGAGGGTAATAGATTAGACGAATTAATTCCTTTGATTGGGAAGTACTTGTCGAACCCATCAGATGAATCCCTGGGTGAAATGTCAAAAGATGAACGGATTAAATTTATCAGATTGATTAAGAAATTTCAAGTGGACGACCAGGGAAGGTTGTACCATAGGAATACTGATCAACCTGATCAACCACAATTAGTGGTGGAAAAAGAAAAGCGTATGCACATGTTGAATAGTGCACATGATTGTTTAGGACACAAAGAAGTCTTTGCAACGAATGATTTCTTGCAGAAACGATTCTGGTGGCCTGACATATATAAAGACGTGGAATGGTATGTGAGATCATGTAAGGAGTGTCAAAATAGACAGATGAAGCTGTTGAAAGCACCTCCTACTTTGATGCATACACCTTCATTGTTTCAGAAGGTACATGTCGATACAATGATAATGTCGATTCCATCTAATGGATGTAAATATATCATCCATGGAAGGGATTCACTGTCTTCGTGGTCTGAGGCCCGGGCAGTAAAACATGAGAATGCTAGAACTTTAGGAGAATGGTTCTTTGACGATATAATTTGTCATTGGGGATGTCCTGAAGAAGTGGTGACCAATAATGCAGGTCAAATGAAAAACATGCTAGCTTGGTTAGAAGAGAAGTATGGAATTAAAGGAATAAGAATTTCCGCCTACAACTCTCAAGCTAATGGAAAGATTGAAAGAGCGCATTTGGACATACGCCAGGCTTTAATTAAAGCAACTGGTGGAGATGTATCTAAATGGTTCTACTTTTTGAAAATGATACTATGGGCGGATAGAGTAACACCGAGACGTGGTTTAGGTTGTTCTCCATATTTGCTGGTAACAGGAGCTGAACCGTTGCTTCCCTTTGATATAGTGGAATCAACTTGGTTGGTGAATCCACCTAATAGAATCTTAACTAGAGATGAATTAATTGGATATCGTGCTCAAGCTCTGTCGAAACATAACTCATTCATGTTAACATTTGATGACTCACATACCATCTATGGAACATCGTTCTCTTATTACAAACCACTATCTCACTATCGTGTTATTAGTCTCACCGTCGTGTTATCAATCCCACCATTGTGTACTATTACTATAGGACTACCAGTAGGATACATTGTATTGTACTTCCTTTCTCTCTCGCTATGTTTAGCTGTAACATGACATCGTCTACCTTGGACTTGTATATAAACCTGTAGTATTCGTCTTGTCGAATAACCAGTCCTCTCTACTCCTTCATCGTTTGATCTGTGTGATCAACTACAGTGCTGTGTGCACTCTATCTTTTACTGCCATTGCTGCTGAATATAACGTGATTATATTCTAACAGGTTATGGGCCCCGCCCTAACCTAAATAAACAAGAAATACGGTGCATACATTGATTTATGTCATTAAGGACCAATCCTCCTCGCAAAGCCAATAATCGTCAAACCAAGCCAACTGCAACTTGTGCTCATAGGGAGCATATTTTTGACAAAGACGACGTCAAGGATCGGTACCACGATCCCGACGGCAACAAATACAGAGTTTGCAAAGATCAACCTTGTCCGAATAGATATGACAAAATAACAACTGGTTATATCCCCGGCTTTGCTAGACTTATCGACAGAAAGCAAGAAGACCTTATACTTGGACAAGGAGCACCCCCAGAGCAGGTTGCATCATCATCATCCCAGAAACCAGAGGGTACGCCAGAAGCAGCACCAGCTCCAGAACCAGAATATCCTGTATTCCCACCACCACCTAGCCCAGTACTAGACCGACCCTCATCACCAATATCTTCACTACCAAGATCTTCACCACCTCCACCAGATCCGGAAGACCCAGATCCAGGAGCAGAAGTATCAGATCCAGAAAGTGACGACAACGACGACAATATGTCTAAAGTATTCAAAGCCTTTGACAAGGTATCTACGCTTAAAAGTGATGGATCTAACTGGGACACGTGGAAGAATCGAGTGGAGCTAGCCACCCGATCAATTGGATTTTCAAATCACCTCACATCTAATCCAAAAGATGACACTGAAGCATGGGAAGCCAAGAAAGACGATGATGGAAATTTATTAAATGCCATTGTGGGCCGCCTATCAGACCAGATCTATAGGCGATACAAGAATTACAAAAACGTGTTTGATCTATGGAAAAATCTGCTGAGTGATTTTGATTCGAAAAGTGCTCTCACTGAAGCGCACTTACAACAACAGCTTCATTCCATGCACTGCCATGAACCATCAAAGGTTAATGAGCATTTGGATAAATTGTTGGAAATCAGGGACAGTTTGGAGGCGCGGAAAATCACCATTCCCGAGGAAATGTTCAATAACACGATCATTGCTTCCATCCCAAACATATTCAAACCAACGATTAACGCATTAGTAGTGGTTGCAGCAAGGACTTCAGTCCCGCTGACCACAAGGGAGCTAGTTTCGACGATACGTGCTAAAGCATCTGGTCATACCCGAGGACAGTCTGGAAAGAAGGAATCTGCAAACTATGCCGGTGGAAATTCCAACCGCGGCAGGGGTGGATTTAACCGAAATCGTGGAAACTTCAGAGGCCAGTCCAGGGGCAGAGGAAATGGTAATAGAGGAGGAGGTCAAAGTCGACCAAACTCGAACAATTCCACATGCTACAATTGCGGTGGAAAAGGGCATTTCGCTAATAAATGCAGTTCGCCGAAGCGACAACAGGCCAACGAGGCCCAAGAGAGTTCTCAGAAGAAGGAGAAAAACCAACCATCTGGAAGCGGCAGTAATAGTTGGAGATCAAAGAATAAAGAAGTGGGATCCTCAGCCACCATTGAGGAAGTACCCGAGTCATCGTGGGCAGCCGTGGAAGTTACCACAACTATGTCACAGGAAATATTTAATTTTTCCGAAATTGCTAATAATTATGAGACAGCCTCTGTAGCGTCTCACAGCAATGGAGCAATTCTGTTCGACTCAGGATGTTCATCCCACATGACTCCACTTCAGGACAAACTTCGCAACACGCGGAGTGTCCCTACCCGAGTTATCCAGGCAGCTAATGCCGAGACCTTCACATCCAACACTGCCGGAAATCTCCAGATCGATCTTCCAATCAACGAGGATGGAATTTCGAAATCACTTACACTCCAAAACACTCTCCTATGCCCCAACACGCCTAACACACTTGTATCATTGGGTAAACTCGACGATGCAGGATATGTGATGGTAATTAAAGATGGAACTCTTAAAATCATCAATAGACAGGGGGAGATGATTGGAATCATTCCCAAAACAAATGGTCTCTACCAGATTCCGAGCGCAGAATATGCCTATGCCGGGAAGGCAGCCAGGATGGTTTCACTTTATGAAGCACACTGCATCGCTGGCCACCAGAACTATGCTTATGTCAAACATATGTTCAAATCAAACCAGGTTCATGGGATCAAGTTAGATCCTAAACAGATGGAAGAACCCGATGTAAGACCTGGGTCAAAATAGGTCTTAGGGTAGGTTTTGGTATGTGGAGGTTTATGTTGTAGCGTGCTAGGAGCAGGCTGGAGCTCGAAGGGAGCTACGAGAACCGCGACCGAGGACGGGAATGACCTAGTAGTAGTTGGAACGACGAGATGGTGACCCTTGAGGGGTTCCTAGGAGGTCCAGGGAGGTCCCTAATGCGTAGGGAGGTTCAGGACGAGTGCGGGACCGTAAGATATTGCGTAGTAGGAGTTGTACTCGCTAGAACGTCAATATAGAGTCGAGTAGGTGGTTTATGCAACGGGGTCTCGAGGGTGTAAGCTCCCGAGAAGGGATATGCCAGGGAGGGTAGGTCCCTGGGGACTAGGTTTGAGGATGGTCGTCCTCGAGTGTGGGAGGTGGTAACGGAGAAGCAATACGTAGTTCGACGTGAGGGGTAGCTTCGACGTTACCTAGATCGAGGTCCCGAAGCTTACAAAGTAGCTAGGGAGCTCTGGGAGGTTTGGGGAAGGGTAACTCACCAAGCGGGTAGGCGTTGGGGAGCTTTAGTAATGTTCGAGGGAGCTCGGAGACTCACTCGGAAGGCTTAGACTTGAAGTGAAAGCGTATATTCGATCGTATGGACGATCAGAGAGACAATAGACAGAAGTAGAGAGAAACAGAGGTAGAGAAACAGAGAGTAAAGAGAAATCCGTATGGTTAGCAGGTACAAAGGGACAGGGACTGGACCTATGAAAAAGGGTGTGTGTTCAAAATATACCAAGCTGGGGCTTGGGGACGTTACGGAGCTACTTAAATAGGTATGGGAAGTGAACAAGGGAACATCAGGGACCATGAGGCATGTAATCGAGATTAGTACCTTAATGGGGTAGGTGTAGGAGGGCTTCTTACGCGTGTCGGGGGAGGTTTTAGGGGTTACTTGTGTCGAGGGATCTGAAGATGGTAACTGGTATGTTTTGGGGAGGTACGGAGGTGGTTCTGTGCGGGTTGTGAGAGCGTATGGCTGATACTGGGGCTGTCCTGGTAGTCACCAGGCATGAAGACGGGAGAAAGGGAGCTGTGGTTAACGGTCGAGGCATGACAATATGATTGGGGTTAGATTTGGTTCAAAGTGCGTATCACTGGAAGTATCAGTATCTGATGTATTCGTGCGTTCTCAGTCTCTCTCAGTCTATGCTTTGTTTAAGTGCAGGTTTCTTCTTGTCTTCTCTTGCCATCGGTGCTCAATCGAGTTCAATGCTTGTCACGGTTCTCCATCCGGTGTTCAATGCAGCGAGCATTGTTCTAGAAGGAACTTTCATTGACTCAGTGCCAACTTGAATGCTTCCGAGCTCTACGCTACCAGGTAGAGTCTACACTCCTAAACTACCTTCCGTTACCTCGAAATACCATTTACAACATACGTCTTAGTGCCTCTTGGTTTTGGATGTTCCCCCGCCGTTCCCTTTCACTTTCCAATAATTCAGTATTGAGATATTTGATTTATTTTCTGCTGTGAGCGAGTGCATTTTCTGGCAGAGGTCTATTTTCATCGGGATCTGTCTGCACGGTATCAAGACTCGTTATTATTCCTCATCCCATTAGGGTGTCGATATTACTGTATAATAAAGAATGATGGAGTCACGATTATAGTAAATCAGGGTTTATACTGAGTTAACATCGTGGCCATGCTTTCCGCGTCATCGTTCCTCCCATTGGGTATTGAGACCAACGAAAAGCTTTCACCTCAGTGACGGTTTCGGAGGGTTGATATCTAATCTGGGGTATGCCGAATATTTTATACTCCGCCGGCATGCAATCAAATTGATTTGTGCTTCGCTCGTTCCTCTCTCTGACCTTGTTCTTCTCAATTATTCATTGCATTCCTGTTCAAACGTAGGTAATTTGTCCTTCATAAAGTAATTCTTTTAGCTGAAATTACCATCACAGCCTTTATTTTATCTTTTGATTTCTTCTCATCTTCCCTGTCAACTTGCCAACAAAATGGCGTCTGCCTCTGCAGAGTCTTCGTCCCCGAATAATCAGACTAGACACACTGTCCTGCTCAAAGGCGGCGTAGAAATTAAAGTGAATGGTAATTACATTTTTACTGCTTCAAATTTATGTCTTCGATTTTCTCCCCTCATCCGCCTGTTCTCATTCTTTAATTATAGACCACGTCTATGTTTCGCCCAGCTGGTCGACCCGCGAAGGGACACCATATTCCATAGGTCGTATAATGGAATTCCTCAAGCCCGAAGGAACCTCTTCTTCTGCAGACTTTGACTCTCTACCATACTCCCGCGTTCGCCTAGCATGGTATTACCGCCCCCGCGACGTTTCCGACCGCCCCGGTGGTGACTCCCGCTTGTTACTGCAGCGATCTACTCCGAAATATGTGATATCAATCAAGTTAGGGCGAAATGTTTTGTAGTTCATCGAGACAGATTAGTGATTTAGCGGGTGGAAGAAGCGGCCGGATAGGTTCTATTTTATGAGGCTATTGATCCATATCTCAAAAAGGAATTCGAGATTATCCAGCGGTCGGACGTGAAAAACGGTGAGTATTGTAGATCCTTGGAGTGTAAATCTTCTGTGAAGATCACCTGACTCATTGAATCCGAATCAGTACCGAAGACTTAGGAACACGCTGGTTGAGCGATACGAATATGTTGCTGCAGAGAAGAAGTTGTCCCGGATCTCACTGACGCGCTCCGTCTGTGTGATACATGTACAGTCTGGTGTGCAAGGTACGTGCTAGTATCTTTAATTCAAGCATATCACATAATCTCACTCATCAAGCGTTTAGCTTGGAATCTGTTCAATGCGACCGGTGCAAGAAATATTTCCATATGCACTGCGTTCAACCTCCTCTACAAGCAAAGCCTTCTCGCGGCTATGGATGGACCTGCGCACCATGCTCCCGCCGACATGAGGAGGAAGTTGATTCACGCGCCGCCGTACGCCATGCGACGCCAGTCCCCATCAAACCCCCGCTCAAGTCCAATGCTCCTGCCCCTCGTGGTCGTGGTCGTCCTCGAAAAGACCGTACTCAGGCAGAGAAGGAAGAGAATTTTCCTGTGAAACACTTTAGGTTATGGCCGTTTAGATATTTCGGGTGAGTGTCCATTTTTCCCCCCTCCAAATAGCAGATATTGAACAATTTAATGGTTTTATAGGCAATATACCCTTGTTGAAGACACTCTTGGTACGTTCTATTCACTTGGCCCAGACCTCGTGTCAATTGAACATCTTGGCTCCAGATCCAGAAGACCTGATTTTTCCTCGAGCCGCTACACGGGTTGGCCCGAAATACCAGCTTACTGCTTTTCCTGACAATGGCGGCCCACATCTTGGTCCTGGTGCGCTTGGTCATCTCCTAAACTTTCATAACAATCACACCATTTCATAGACGAAGAACGTGGGACCGACAAGACTGTTGAGGTTCTGGGAGCAGTAAATGACTTCACTCCTTCTGAAAGTAAGATTCCTCCCCTAAGTTTATCTGTTACCTGGCTGATCAATATTGTGCAGTGAGCGAGAGTATGTTTACTTCTATTCTTCAGCGAAAAACTTATTCAAGTGTGTACAGTGGAAGCGTGTCTTCGAAGCATAACCAACGACGGGAAGACTCGCAGCTCTGTCGACTTCCTTACTGAAGTTGTACGCCAATTCTCTGACGCCACACTGAATGGCAAATCGCTTTCCTCTGTAACACCGAAGACGCTGAACATGCCAAGGATCGAAAAAGTAAGAAGTTTATCAAGGAATGGAATGTCAAAACTGAAAATTAGCTATTAGTGGAAAGTCCAGCCTACGAGGCGCTATACTGATAAAGATTGGTCTCGGGAAGAGATTGTAGCATTTGCTATCGCGGTACACGGAGCTTTACGCGCAGTGAGAGATGAAGTAGTAGTCAGGTCGATATATGAGGTGGTGAGATTCTACGGACATTGGAAAAAGTACGTTCCCGTGACTCTTCGATAAACGAAACCTCGCCCTCACATATATATATATACGACAGTACCAAACTCGGTGAAGAGAACGAGAGGATTCGTACATATGGCTCTATGCCAACACCTATTCCTTCAACGCAATTAAGCCTTGGTGGTTTACATCGTTCCCAAACCATTGGCCTCTCTGACGACGAATCTTCCATCATTGTCCCTCCTTCCAAAGTACCATCCTGTGGTGCATGTCGGACTCGAGATAGTAAGATATGGTGGAAGGCACCGAAAGGACTCCAATCGAATGTCTTGTGTGACAGTTGCGGCGTTAATTATAGGAAATATGCCGACCTGAATATGAGGCCGACGAGGGATGAGTCTACCCCGGCTCCAGTAGTGCCATCAGGCCTAGGGCAGGGAAGCTCTACAAGGGGAAGACCGAGTGGAAGTAGCAGTAGCTCGGCGGAGAAGAGGGAGGGGACGCCAGTTGTGGGTCCTGCATCGAAAAGATCGAAGGTATGCTTTGTGTATACTAGTGTCGACCAGCAATTGTTCTTATTCGCATTACTCGTAGACCGCATCATCTATACCATCGACCCCCCCACCTCCATCCAATGTTCCTCAACTCCGCTGTTGCGCATGCTCGAAGAATGGGCCCGTTGGGAAAGTAATAAAGTGCAAAAAGTGCGGTTTTTCAGTTCATGCCGGTAAGAGTGCCTTCCCTTCGAGTCGCGCACCGTCACAACCATAATTATAGCATCTGTCGGGATTACTCTGAGCGCCGACAAGCTAGATGACTGGCGATGTGATCTATGCGAGAACGAGGAAGAACAAGAAGCTTCTATTGTAAGCGTACATACTGTAACCATTTACGGGCGACTCTGAACTGATTGTTGTTGAATCATCAGTACCATGACTGCTTACTATGCCCTCGCCCGCGTGGTCCTGTACAATCCCGTCCCGGATCATATCTTCAAGCTTGTAAAGTGACAGAGAGTCATGGTTGGGCGCATGTTCTATGTTCTGTGTTCATTCCGGAAATCAACTTTACGAATACATCGACGATGAGATCTGTAGAAGGAATTACTGGTATTCCCAATCGTAGATGGATGGCAGTGAGTCGTTACATCTTTTTATTTTAACCTCTGAACGCTAATCTTGTTGTAGCAATGTGGTATATGTCAGCAAAGGGGTGGTGCTGTAGTCAAATGTAGCGACTGTTCGAAGGAATACCATGTGTCCTGTGCGTGGAACCAGGGTCATACGTTTGGCTTCGAGATCCAGCCCGTAAGGCATTGAACTATTGCTTACTCTAGGAATTTTTGTTAAGTTCAATTTCAGGTCAAAGGAACCCGGAGAGAAACGCACGTCACAACGATGTTCAGGGGAGAACCTGGTTGTATGAATGCTATTATCTCTTGCAAGGAGCACGACCACAGTCGGCGGCAGATATACGAGATTTGTGAAACTGATGACGGAGGAGAGGTGAGTTATCGTTGCACATATTCTGATTTTTTTAAAATGCTAACCTCTTTTCTCCAGAGTGCTCTCCAAGTATATTGTCGAGCATACAAACAAGTACCCCAAGTATCCCAAACACATGCACTCCTCCGGAAAGCTCGACGGCTTGACCAACTTATCACTGTCCGGCCCGAATCCTCCGGCCCGGTGGCTGATTTCCCATCTGAAGACCTCCAGTGTGTGAAATGCTCGACGCACTTTACGCCAAAGTTTTACCAGACGGAGAGCGGATGGTTGTGTCATGCCTGTAATTTCAAACCACTTCCCATCGCGACAGCGAACCATGACATGAGTGGTGGCATTGTCAATACTCTCAAACTGCGGTCGCCAACTTTGCAGCCGGAGTCGCTCTCTGTGTCAGGGTCTGAGGTATTGGTGAATTGAAGTAAAAACTGAGGCTTGGGTAAGTGTTGCTGGGGAGGATAATCTCATCTTAATATCTTTATTATTTGCTATCGTGCTTTGAACGTGTTTGTACTTTAATAGTCATTTATCATTGTAGGGTTTTGGAGGTACCGCATGTAATCCCGGACTCATACAACAAGCAATCATTTGTACTAAGGTGAGACCCAGGTATACTATTCCCTTTCAAGCGAGGTTTCTCTAGAGTCTGATTGTTGGTTGCTTGTATCCCTTCTTTTCGTTTTTCACTCGGTTTGGTTGGGTCGTACTGTGCTAGTAGCATTTCGCCTCCACCTGATAGTGAGATAGGAAGATTGGTCTGACGGACAACATCAGGCTTGCGGTTTTTTTGCACACTTACCTGACCTTAAGCATTTCAATGTGCAATCGCCCGCTAGGTTACGATATTCATGATCAGTCGAAGAGAAGGCAGGATTCAATACAATGAATGATCAGACGGAGGTGGATTTTAAGCGCCCAGTCATTGGGTTGTGAGAATATTGATACGCGCTACGCCAAACAAGCTCATCAAGCTCGACGCCCTTTCCCAATTCTAGCCCCGTCAACCTCGCTCCTTTCGTTTTATAACTAGTCTAGTACGCTAACGGACTACTAGATCTGGCGCCTCCCATTCGTGGCCATGAACTTTACTAGCTACAGTAGCCTCAGTAACTGGGATGGCGACGAGAGCTTATTTCAACCAAAATCGACATTGACATCCAAAACGTCTTCCACGAGAGATTCACCTCAATCTGTGCCCCAGAATGAATCTACCTCTGAATGCACGCCTTTAGAGGTCGCCGCTTTGAAGCAGCTTCTAATTCATCAGGATGTATCGTCGTCTGAGCCGTTTTCAGCGTTAGAAAAATGTGCAAATATTCCGGTATGACTTCCATATATCATTGTGAGTGTCTGAGTAGATAATCTCATTTGTTTTAGAATCTCGATGCGATTGATAAAGAGGCCGAAAGTGTAGACACCGATACCGAGACGGCTGTAGTGAGTTCTACCACTGTCATGACCTTTATGATCCGTTGAATCATTCATCCTACATCTAGGCTACGAATATGTCTGAAACCATCAACAGTAGTCTCTTTACTCCTCCTCGTCGGGAGTCCATCTCTCCCCTTTCGCCGTCATCTTCATTGGATGGTGCTTCTCTTTTTCCCCTAGGGAGTCTCCTAAATCATCAACTAGCACGCTCTCGCCCCTGCGACAGCAGACAGAGAACTCTCATCAACAAGAACCAGGCGAAAAATTTGATCCCGAATCCTACCATGGTCATGGTACCGGCACACTCATCTTTCTCTCCCATATCCAAGCCCCTCTTCTTCCTAGAGACACTACTCATGCCCATTATTTGAAACCCCATCCGAAAGTCCTGGAAAAAATTACTAAGTTCAGCTCTCCATCTGTCCTATTCCAGGATTCCCCGTCGCCTCCACCATTCGGGTTGCATCACAAGAAAGCACCTCCTAGACCAAACGTTTATGCTCCCTCTACTTCTGCGCTTCCATTATCATCATCATTAAAACAGCATACCCCAATGAAGTACACAAATCTTCAGGATGCTTTGAACGCTTCCACGATACATAACGCAGAGGATGACTACATTGGGGCATTCATAGACAAAACTCGACCTGTCGTTCGTCGTAAACAGAAACAAAGTCCATTTGACGGTGTTCACCTGCCTCGCAAAAAGGCCAGGTTGAACCCATCTATCGTCGCGGCGCCATCGTCTGGCAACAGTTCTGTCTCCGTAGTGGTCAGTCAAAACTTGACGACGACGAAGAGTTCCTATATCCCAGGTGATATTATGCTGACTGACAAGACGCGCGGGGACGGTGATGGTTACGTGCGGCTCTTCGTAGGCAAGCACATGGATTTCATTTCTGGGGCGAGTTGGTTGAAGAATGCGCACGAGTCCACCATACCCAATTCCTCCTCCAAACAGAAAAGGCGTGACCATCGGATGTTGCTGGTCAAGAATTCTAATACGCGTCATATTGGAGTGAAGAACCATCGACAAGGCGAAGTCCAAAATCTTGGGACGAAGCGTGGCTTACCCCCTGGATTGAATAGCTGTAGTACCGGATTAATGAATTGGAAGGGGAAGGATAGGATGTTGTCCTCTTCGAAAAGAAATTCAGGGTCGGTAGAGCGTATGTTTGCCTCCATTTTTGCTCCCGAGACGGCGGCAGGGTATTGGATTGTTCAAAACTCGGACGAAGAGTTTCCTGGAGATGAGACAGACGATGAAGATGATCTTCCGTACCTGGACCTGTCAGAAGTTCACAAAGTGCGAGCGTCGTCGTCATATTCTTCGGTCAATACTGCTGGGACTGCTGGAACGGCCTCTAGGACTACCGGGAAGATGACCATGCCTCTTCCAAACCCAAATCCGAAACCAAAAACTCAACCACATGGAACTCCCCAGAGCGCGCCCTCGTCAGTTCCTGGAGGACCTTCGAAGTCCTCTTCTCTCAAAGGTATTAAGTTTCGGAAAAAACCTTCCAGCCCCACGACTCAAAATCCTGTAGCTCAATATCCTGACCCTGGAAACTCGTACGAATCCTTTTCCATGTCGTCTGCGTCTTACTCGTCAGTTTCGGCGTCAACTTCTTTCTCCTTACCAATCTCGACCCCGTCATGGTCCGCCTCATTGTTGTCGGCTCAGCCTTTGCGAAAAAGCTATTCTCAAACAGAACCTCATAAATATACTGATTATCAGCCGCTTTCACCCCCAGTAAAGGCTCAGCAGTTCCCAATTCAACGTGATGCAATATCGCTGAACCTCCCTGGTCCATCGGAGAAGGCGCTCGGGAAACGAAAGGCTTTCGATGATGGAGTTAAACCTCACATTAAACGGGGTCGTCCTGGGAAACATCGTCCTCCCACTGTACTCGCTAATTCCAGTATGAGTCAGTATCATGGACATGTTTCGCATACTCCTCACGACCCGTGCCATGCTCAAAATTTGTATGAAGCTCAGGACAGTCACCTTATCCCAGATAGTGTTGGGCAACATGAATTGTTTTCGCGTACGTCGGCTGTTTCAGCCTCAGGTCCTAGTGAGATATTAGGAGGTCCTCGGATCACTGATAACCTCGTCAAGATCCCAAGTTCACAAGGGAATCAAAACGGACATATTTACCAGTTCTACTCTCCTCACGCTCACGTTCGGACTTCTACACGAACTAATGCGTACATACCTGGATTGACTTCCCTTCCACCTATTGCGATTGTCGGTAATCCTTTTTCTGGAGATGGCGCAGAATCGGGAGTAGAAGCAGAGGCCACCATCGGACAAACAGGTCACGACGAACCAGATACCCATTGTGATGACCTGAAATGGGCTGCCGAGAAATTTTTGGTGTTATTGCAGAACGATCCTCAGCAAGCGAAAGACGTCATTGAAATGTTGCAGCTGCAGCGTCCTGGTCAGGTATGTCATCGTTTCCTTTGACTTTTTGACTCCAGTCTTCTTACTGCTACATAGACCATTGCTACGGGTAATACTTTACCTCAACCTCAGTCGAACGGATCTTTGGATGGTTTCCTGAACATGCCAGGGCATGACGTAGGGATTGGTCAAGAAATAACCAAGCGCAATTTCAGTGTCCATGGCGATCATAGAGGAGTTGACGTTGGAGAGTGGTTAATTCCTAGCTTCGGTATGGGAAGGATCCTAGAGGCCGGTGATCAAGCGAATACTGAAATTGAGCCTGGCCTCTATTCTGGGCTTAGTCGTAGTTCCAGAGCAGGGATCGAAGTTTCTACTCCCGACCACCCTGTAAAACATACGTCCATGTCCCCAGACGCAAGTAGCAACGCCACCATCAATCCCTCTATCTTGTTCTCTGTCGAGGACGAGCATGTTACCTCTGATGGTTTAGATATACTCAATTCTTCCGAGAGAGTTTATTACTCTGGTGATCCACTTCCTCCTCGAGGTAAACAGAGAATGATTAGCGTTCAGCCAAAGGCTCGAAAGCAGCGTAATACGGACTCTCAGTCCTCTGCGACTTCACCCGTACCACAACCCCCTCCGCCTCTTCTCCAGAGTAACGCGTTAAGTCTTGTGTTGGATTATGGTTCCAACTCGGATTCTGAAGAAAAAGATAATCTACATGAAGACAGCTTGGACTTCGATGTTCATCTTCACACCATTGTATCCGCTCTTTCCGCCACACCAGCTACCCTGGCATCTCCGTCTACAGTCTCATCGTCCCTAACAGAATCGCAGGCAACGATAAATAATGGAGTCGATGTTATATCTATCGAGAGTGGGTCTGGATTGCAGAAGGGCGGCGAACGCAGTCCGACGTCGAGATTAACAATACCTTCTCCAAACAAACAACCTTCTCCCAAATTACGCCTGTCTGATCCGGCCGCACTCGAGGT
>NW_025764398.1:0-58910 GCF_021015755.1 Lentinula edodes
TTTGGAAAAGGTGTGAAGGCACCAGTTGACTGCTCTGGAAGTCGTAGGCGTCCTTGAGCATCCGCCAATAGTACCGGTTGGAAGGTACTCTCTGGGGAACGCTCGGGAATGGGCTTTGCTGCAGCCTTGGATACTCGTTTGGGGACGGTCACCCGTTTAACTGGACGATGAGGCAGTGAAGCTACAATCGAATTGAATTAATAAAATGAGACGAAAAATGAAGAATAAAAATTTTACCAGAGATGGAAGATGTGGTTTTGAGGCGTTTTGGAGGAGGAGCAGTATCCTCATCCTCATCCTCATCTTCAGACTCAACTTCATTGGAAGTCAAGTCCTCATCAGTGACAACAATTTGTCGCGCTTTTCCTTTTGAGGCGATCGAAGTATTTTTCCTCGAACGAGGAGGGAGTCGAACCCTTTTGTAAGCCATACCAGCAAGAGGGGGATGATCAGCCTTAGGATCTTCAACTACCTTGACGGTAGTTTTGGATTTAGGCTCCTTTCGGCCTACAGAGACTTTGGCAGACGAAGAAGCTCGAGGAGCTGCGTCTACCAAAGGGAAACCACTCAAAAGCTCATTATTGGAGTCTTTTGAATGGGTGGAACGGGGAGAAGCAACTAAATCAAAACAAAGATGAAATGAATAAATAGAATGAAACCAAGAAATTAAATTAATACTCACGAAATGAGGAAGCGTCAGCCTTGAGGCTTTCGATCTCCCAATTCCTTCGAAGTGCCCTAGGGGGCACAGCTTGTGCTTTAGTGACAGGGGGAGGAGAGATGACATCGGAAACCTTGGGAGGCGAAACTGCCTTTGAAGCTCCAGGAGAGCCTTTACCGCGTAACGAGGCAAAGACATCCAGTTCTTTGGAAGGCGCCAGACGCATCATGGCGCTCCCTTCGCGGAATCGAAGACAGAAAGGAATTGGAATAGTGGGGAAGTGTTCAAGGACAGGAGCATCCTACAAATCGAATTAAAATGAATAAAAGGATTGCTTCAGAAGCAGGAAAGACTTACCGTAGAAGAAGACCAATGTTCAGGGGGAATTCCCCACTGCTGTAATAAGCTATCGCGAAGAAACGCAGGGAGACGGGCAGATAAGAACTCGGCAGCTAGAAGGATTTGTTCTGCGAACAAAGGGCAATTCGCCCTTCCCATCCAGAATTCATGAATATAAAGCTAATAAGAACAATTAAAATAAATAAAAGCAATGAGAAGTGGAATACGCACCAGATACGGGGCGGCTTCCTCAAATAAATGATATAACTCCATCGGATTGGTTTCAATGGAATCCTCATCCCCACTTTGTAACGTCCGCACGGCCATTTGGGCTGAACAATATAAGTCCAAGCCTGAGGCAACAGATAGAGGACGCGAAGTGTTAGAAGGGAAGCAGAAGGGAACCAGAGGACGAGGATACGAAAAAGCTGGAAAGGTAGTAGATCCATCGAAATCCGGAGAATTCTGAGAATCGAGCATAGGGGGGGAGTAATCTCCCTGTTGAAGACGAACAAAAACAGCGCTCTCGAAGAACAAAGGGAGTGTTGATTTGAATGAGAGACCCGCCAGAATTACTTGGGCCTCCATAAGGGAGGTAGGAAGAAGCGTGGTCGAAGCTACAGCCCGAGTTTGACTCGAGATTGAGGCCATTTTGAATTAATAAGAACGAGATGAAGGAAGAAAAAGAAAGAAAACGGACTTCAACAAAAATTTGTTGAACCCCGTGCCCCGAACCAAATAAATGTACACACTGAATCAGTGTGTACGTCAGAGCAGTTCTCCGTGAAATGGAAGCTCGTTCTGTGATTAGATGATAAAAAGATTGTGAATTAAAATTTTGAAATGTGATACGAATACCGAAAAAGTATCCAATTCAAATTGAGCGCTAAACTGCTACGATTCGTAGCAGGCGTGTGAATAAATTGATAGATGAGCGCTAGAAACCCATTTGAGGGCATCCAAATTGATTGGAGAGCACGGAGAAGTAGAGATCCAAACCCAGTGAATTACATTAAAAGGAGATATAGTCTTGTCGAATCAATCTAAAAACAGATTGGGTATCCTTTCCCTATACAAAACTACGAATGACCGAGGACGGTCAAATTCTTTAGTTTGGGGGGGATGACACGCCTAAATTTTGGCTAGACGTCTATGCTGTGAATTGTGACATTTTCACCTATAGATTTGTATCAAGAGGACTGTAATTGAGACCCAGATTGACAGTCAAAGTCAATACTGAATCAGTCTAATAAGTTGAAGGGACCATATACCCATACTACCACAAGTTGGTTAGTTTACCCATCCCCGATACTACCTTCGGATAGCAGTCTACCTGTTTGTCAAGCAGGATTATACCAGACTCGGACTACATCCGAAGGATGACCATTCACGTATGACATACCAAGGGTATTCTTATTGGACCTTACACTGGCAAGAGTTTGGAAGAACTTACTCAAGTGACCATGAACCGAGGATTGACTCGAAATGACTTTCTAGAACTCAGGAATTATCAAATGCTCCTTCTAGAACGAGATCATGCATTAACCTAAAAGACTGTGATTTAGTCTAATAGACCAATCAAGTTGCATGGTTGAGGAAAATGACTAGAAGAACGATCGAAAGACTGCGAGGCTCCGAAGGCATATCAAATGAATGGCAAAGAGTCCTGATGTAGAAAATATTGAAGAATACAATTAAATGAATACTATGCGTAACTCCCTTGATAGAGTATAGGCACAATGGGTGTCTATTGAAAGAGAGAAGCAATTAGTTTAATCCAGATGAATCAGATTGATAGGATTAGAATCGAGGAGAGCTGATTTGCCTCCGGACGAGGTGACAAACGATCGAAGTAAGTGTTGAACAGCAATGACAGTTGAACACCATTCGAGTCATCCTCCAAAAACAATTAAATTAAATGAATATCGAAGTACCTACCTATGTTTGGAGGTATACTAGAATCTTGGAACCAATATGGGCCAAATAAGGACATGAAGATTCAAATTAAATGGTATCTGACCGAGTGTAGAAGTTTCCTGGCGGTTCCAAACGTTTATTGTATTAAATTAATTGTACTGTGTTCTGTATGTATAAATAGCGATCCGATGTATCTGGAATACACGTGATTTTGGGACAACGTTGCAGTGCTAATCCGTAAAAAGGAAAGACACACTCCCGCCAGACTGAAACCTCTTCGCTAGCAGCCATTCGGGCCCGGCACTTGCGAGTATAGGAACATTGTGTTCTGCTCCTTATGACTGCGAGAAGTATATCCAGTTGTTGGATATTCTTCGAACTTAGGATCAGTCGTTGGTCTTAAGGGCAAATCACACTGTGTGGTTGTGCCAGCACATAGTTCTAGCCCTCTGTAGGGGTCTGTGTGTTTCGGTTTTAATTTACTTTGATTCAAACCCCCAATTCTTGATATACCCAAATCAATACAACCAAAAGCACAAATCATGCTGAATCTACCTTAATCAAAGGAATATATCGAATCCTTAGAACGATTCAAATTGATTGATCAAAGCTTCTTACTTAGCTTTCAAAGCTTTGCGGAACCTTTGCCAACGCTACCCCTTGCTATTAAATAAATTTGATAGCAGTGAACTCGCATATTGTGTATTAGATTGGTTGGTTGGAGTGCCCATTAGATTCCTTCCTTTCTCTTTCACACAAAAACGAGGCAAGCTCGTTACCGTACAGCGGGCTATGGCTTGGAGAATTGGAGAATCAATTTGAGTAGTTGAACGGCCCCGAGCCGGAGCGACCACAGGGGGTTGTCCACGGCGAGGGGTCAGAACTTGGACAGGTTGTCCATCACCAGTGTACAAGGTACTGTATTCGAATTGTTGTTCTTCTTCCATGGCTTCAGGAAGAGTCGACGTAGTAGGGACAGTGGCTGGACCGACACCGCGATTACAGCGACGTGGTTGACCAATGGCAGAGATAGATTCGGAGAATGGGGCAAATGATTGGGCTGTAGTGAAGAAAGTGTTTTCTTCGGAGTTAGCTCTGGATTGAGCTCGAGTTTTCGGAGGCATAAAAAATGATAGGTCAGTACGACGTTAACGGATTGAGTTTAATTATACTGTTAAGATCATGTACACCGTGTAACCGTGCCAAAGCCACAAGGTGCCTAAGTGCGGAAGACGAATGGGACAGTAGTGAAGTTATTAACAACACTGCCGTTACGCCGTTAGTCCCCGGAGATCGAGAGTAAAGAGGAAGGAGCTAAGTAGCAGCCAAGTTGGAGCGGCGGTATCGCCGATGACGAGGAGTGGACCAGAGAACGTTCAAGTCCTAAGGTCGAGGGGAACGTACTTCAAGGCGTTGAGCCTGAAGTCTTAGAGAAGAGTTAAGTTGAGAAGGGAGATCTAAGTTGATAATTAAACTGAGGAACTACAGTAGCATACAGGCAGTATTTATATCTACGGAATGGCGCAGCGGTGCGGAGCGCCAGACTAACTACTAGGAGCTATACGAGTAGTACCTGCAGGGTAAAGTAAAAGACAATAAGAAGGGACTAGAACGAAAGGGTATGTGTAGCGAGAAAGAACAATAAGAGTGAGATTACAATAAGAGTAGATCTTCGGAGTACCGAGCGGCGGAATGGAGGCCCGAGGCATGGACTTGACAGAGAGCACTCTCCAGCTAGTATCCTTGCTCTGGCAAGTGTACATGTTTTGCAGATGTTGACTCAGATGGGTATGATTCAGAGGAAGATTATTATAGGTAATAGGATAATTTGATTAAAAATATTTACATGTATCATACAAGCAATATTTTCTACCTTTGAGTAACTGTAATCTGCAATTATCAAAGGAAAGCTGAGCCCTCCGATGCAAGTTGTCGTTAGTTAGTCATGAACATGGGGTTGTCGTCCCCGTCGTGTCTTCATTGTCCTCGTTCAACCCCTCTACTCCCTCCTACCTTCCCGGTCCTCCTCCTCATCTTCCCGTGCTTCCTGCTCCAACGAAGCCCATTGCAGACGCAATGGCTGGCGTTTCCTTGGGTGGTGTTTGTGCCAGCTACGTAGGAGCTCGATCGAGCCCACCATACCTTCCCATCCTACCCAGGAGTTGAACTCGTCCTTATACCCTTCCCATTTTACGAGGTATTCCACTTCCTCCGGCCGCCCCTTCTTGGGTTTGGAGTCAAGGATGTCTTCTACAAAGTGTTCCGTCTCCCTTTTTACGAAGATGGGGGGAGGTGGGGAGGTCTGTCATTTGAATTTGTTGTGGAAGTGAGGTTTTAGTCTGTCGACATGGAACACATTGTGAATCTTGTGGAGGTCCCCAGGGAGGTCCAGTCGGTAGGCATGACTTCCTACCTTTGATAATATCGAGTAGGGGCCCGTCCATTTGTGATCCAGCTTCTTCATAGGTTGTCTAGTCCTGACATTTTCCATGTTCAACCAGACTTGGTCACCCTCCTTCCAGTCCGGGGCGTCCTGGTGTTTTTTGTTCGCATACTTTGCGTAGACTTCATTTGCTGCTCGAATGCACTCCTGGAGATAGGTATGTAGTTCCTTTAGGTTAGAAGCGTATTCGTTGACCTCTGCTCCTTGCACATCTTCCAGTGTGATAGACAATCTTGGGTGGTACCCCTTGTTGGCGAAGAACGGCAAGACACTCGTTGTGGTGTTTGGGGTGTTGTTGTATACAAACTCGGCTATAGGGAGTAGGAGGTCCCAGTCGTCCTGGTCGTAGGAACAGTAGATTCGAAGGTATGCCTCCACAGATTGGTTTACCTGTTCCATCTGTCTGTCTGTTTGGGGGTGGTACACTGTAGATAGGCGGGATTCGATTCCTCATGCCCTACAAAGCTCCCTCCAGAACTGAGACACAAATAGGGAGCCCCGGTCTGAAGTTACGTCGGAGGGCATCCCATGTTTTGAGAAGACATGTGTTATGAATAGATTGGCAAAGTCCTCCGCATTATCCGTCATATGACAAGGAATGTATATGGCCTGTTTGGTGAGTCGGCAGACTATTACGAGAATGGCGTCGTATTTCTCTGGACCTGCCGTGACTGGAAGTTGGGTGATGTGATCTAGGGAGATTGAGGACCAAGGTCGTTGTCATGCCCTGGCTACAACCAGACCAGTCCCAGTAACCACCACACGTTGCCATACGTCCTACCCACCTCCTGTATGTCCTCCGCACCTCCCCAAGTACCACCAGACACCTCCCCAAGTATTTCTGACGCCACTACCCAAACGTCCTTCACCCCGACACGCGTACGAAAGCCCTCTAGCCGATAACCCCTTTAAGTATTAATCTCGATTACCTCCCTCCCTCCGATTAGCTACCTCATGCCTCCAGATGTTCTCTTGTTCACTTCCCGTACCTATTTAAGTAACGCCACAATGTCCTGAAGCCCCAGCTTGGTATATTTTGAACACACACCCTTTTGCATAGGTCCAGTCCCTGTCCCTTTGTACCTGCTAACCATACGGATTTCTCTTTACTCTCTGTTTCATTACCTCTGTTTCTCTCAACTCTTGTCTACCGTCTCTGTGATCGTCTATAAGATCCAATACACGCTTTTACTTCACGTCTAAGCAATCCGAGTGAGTTCCCGAGCTCCCTCGAACAATACTAAAGCTCCCCAACGCCTACCGCCTTGGCGAGCTAACCTCCCCAAACCTCCTCGAGCTCCCTAGCTATTCTATAGGCTTCAGGACCTCGATCTAGGTAACGTCGAAGCTACCCCTCACGTCGAACTACGTACTGCTTCTCCATTACCACCTCCCACACTCGAGGACGTCCATCCTCAAGCCTAGCCCCCAGGGACCTACCCTCCCTGGCACGTCCCTTCTCGGGAGCTTACAACCTCGAGACCCACCTATACATACGACCTACTCGATCCTATATTGACGTTCTAGCGAGTACAACTCCTACTACGCAATATCGTACGGTCCCGCACCCTTCCTTAACCTCCCTACGCCTTAGGGACCTCCCTGGACCTCCTAGGAACCCCTCAAGGGTCACCATCCCGTCGTTCCAGCCACTACTAGGTCATTCCCGTCCTTGGTCGCGGTTCTTGTAGCTCCCTTCGAGCTCCAGCCTGCTCCTAGCACGCTACAACATAAACCTCCATATACCAAAACCTACCCTAAGACCTATTTTGACCCAGGTCTTACAGTCGTTGACCAATTGGTAGTGGACAGAGGTTCCCGTAAGGTCTGGAGCGACTGGCTTTGGCTCTCAGACACAGGTGGCAGCTCCGTACGTAGTAGTTCACGTCTTTGGACAGCCCCTTCCAGAAAAACAGCTGGTTTACAAGCTTCTTGGTGTGTTTCTCCCCCGGGTGGCCCCTCAACTTATGGTCATGGTACAACTGTAGAACCTCCTTTCATAGAGTTCCAACGTCGGGGACATATATATGACCTCCCCTCTTTAGCAGCCCGTCCTCCCAAACGAGGAATTCTTCCTCGTTGCGGGCAATCCTCTTCAATGCTTCAATCATAGTCGTGTCTTTGAAGCTTCCCTTACTCGATTCACTAGGAGGTCTTCATTCATGAGGATGGTAGCGTTCAGACGTTCTGGAGGTATGAGTACCCTTTCCCTCCCCGCTAAGACCTGATCCCGTGGAGCTCCCTTCTTTGGGTACACGTCTGAGCTTCGTGTGAGCGCGTCTGGTTTGGCTCCCAACCTTCCTGGTCGATAGTTGATGACGAAATCGTAACCTGAAAGGAGTTCTGCCCACTGGGCTTGTCAAGCTGTCAGTTGCTTTGTAGTGGAGAAGTACTGGAGGTTGTTATGGTCTGAGTATACTTGGATCTGGTGTCGGGATCCTTCACAGTACGCCCTCCATTGTTTGAAGCAATCCACGATAGCTAGGAGCTCCTTACCGTAGATGTCGTAGTTCAGCTCCGCCGAGATCATTGATCGCGCATGGAAGGCAATGGAGTGTATCTCCCCTGTATCAGTATCCAGTTGTGATAGGATCCCTGCTATAGCCAAGTCAGAAGCATCACATTCGAGGACTACCGGGAGGTCCGGGTTGTAATGTCCCAAGATTGGGGCTTCGGAGAAGGCTGACTTCAGAAGCTCGAAGGCACTGCTACACTGTGACGTCCAGTTTTATACTGAGTCTTTTTGCAGGAGCTTCGTGAATACCTTGGTGATTCCTGAGTAGTTGTCTATGAACCTCCTATAGAAATTTGCGAATCCGAGGAACGCCTGGAGCTCCTTAACTGTCCTTGGTTTTGGCCAGTCCATTACCGCCTTCACTTTCTCTGGGTCCATGGATACCCCCAATGGTGATATGATCACCCCCAAGTATTCGACAGTGTCGACATGGAATGCACATTTTTCCGGCTTCGCATGGAGGTGGTTTGCCCGCAGTCGTTCAAGGACCTTCCTGACGTGTTCTACATGGGATATTTCATCGTCTGAGTAGATCAGGATGTCGTCCAAGTAGATCACCACACAGACTTCCACAATATCGTGAAAGATCTCGTTCATGAAGAATTGGAACGCAGAGGGAGCATTTGTCAGCCCAAAGGGCATTACCAGATACTCAAATGAACCATATCGAGTTCGGAATGCAGTCTTCCACTCGTGTCCCTGGGCTACCCTGACGTTGTTGTATCCTGCGCGGAGGTCGATCTTCGTGAAGATCTTCGCCTTCCGTAGTTGATCCACTAAGGTACCTATCAGTGGTAGAGGGTACCTATTCTTCTTTGTAATCTTGTTCAGGGCTCGATAGTCAACGCAGAGGCGCAGGGTACCATCCTTCTTCTTGGCAAACAAGACAGGAGCTCCCGCGGGCGAACTGGAGGACCATATGAACCCCTTTCCCAACATCTCGTCAATGTACTCCTTGAGAGATTTTAGCTCCTTCTCCGACATGTTGTAGAGCTTCCCTATGGGAGGTACTGCGTCACCCTCCATTTTGATTTTGATATTGTAGGGTCAGTGCGGAGGTAGCGTTCTTGCTTCTCCGGGTGAGAATACGTCCAGGTAGTCCTGGTATTGGACGGGGATGGATTTCTTTAGCTCCTCCGTCTCCTGGCGCTTCGATGCTTCTTCATTGAGCTCCTTGACGACCCCCCCGTGTTCCGTACTAGAGTTTTCACCCTCAGGATCCTTTGGTTGCTGCACTCTCTCTGGGCCGCTGCTATCACTCGCCCGGAGCATTTCTTCGGTAGGGGAGTCTTCCTTCGTAGGCAATATATGAAGGAAGTACGCTGGGGTTCCCTCCCTCAGTAGACGATCCATTCCAGCTGCTCCTATTAAGCTGATGAGATTCCCTTGTATGGTGGGATCCGATTTTCGTTCCACTACATGGGTACCCGCTATGAGCTGCTTTCTTCGGAAGTTGTTGCGTCTTATTGAACCCTTGGGAGTCAGACCTGACCTTGAAGGAATCTTGGGTATGTTCAGGCTTTCGATGTCTAGGGTAGGGAGGTCGGGATAAGGTCCGTGTTCCCTCCTTTTCTTCCTCCACCGGACTTTTTGCTTAGCTCCAGGCCAGGAGGAGGATTGGTTCATGTCCCTACTCTTCCACTTTTGATAGGCCTCCTCTGAATCCTTCGCTGGTTGCGGAGTTACTTTCTCCATGGCGGATCATCCGGCCTCGAGGATTTCCTCCACCTCTTGTTCCGTGCTTTCACTCGCGAATGCTAGCCATTCGTTTATCCCCATAAGTATTGGGTCATCTGGCCCTAGATTTTTGTCCGAGGGGAATAACTCGTGTGGACCTGGTTGACTCGCCTCGTACTCTTCATCCTTTACTTCCTCTAGTTTCACCCCCGTCCTTGGAGCTCTAAGGGGAGCTTCAGGAGGTGGTTGGAGAGTTCCTTCGTGTATTCCTTCGCCGTTTACCCCCCTTCCTAGCTCCTCAGTACCTCCCTCGGCGCCTGGTTGGACAATTTCCGACGCAAGGGCTGCTGAGACTCGGACGTTTTGGTCCTGGAATGTCAGGCAAAGTTCCTTCCAGTCAATTACTGGGTTGTGCAGGCATAGCCACGGCAGGCCTAGCACAATCGGAGCCGTGGGGTGTAATCGAGTCACTAGGAACTCCACCTTGTGAATTGTTCCATCCGCAAAACTGATCTGATCAGTGTAGGTCTGAGTTATCAATCCTGCGGAGGTAGGTTGCCCGTCGAACAGCTCCAAGGGGATGCTGTTTGTTAGGTCAACCAAACTTTCGGGATGTCGCATAGCGACGGTTTTGTCTATGAAGCATCTAGTTGCTCCACTATCCACTAGTGTGGCGTATTCTTTGTCTTCATCGAGGTCGGAGAACGGAAAGCATGTAAGGATGATGAAGGAGTTGTAGGATCGGGATGTGAGACGAGCTGGCTGACTCCCCGCGAGTGCAGCTCTTATTGTGGTAGGCGAAGGTGTTGCGGGGCTTCGCAGTTTGCCCTGATCTACCTCGAAGCCCCCTGCCCATTTCCCACTTTGTCCAACAGTTCTTGCTCACCTCCCTTTGGTGAGTCTAAGATGTGGACGTTCCATAGATCGTCCATTCCTTCCCGTTCTTCCACCACGGTCCCGGCGCGAATCTGTTCTAAAGGACGAGTTGAATCGTCCTTACGGCCTCCCCCTTGGTTGGCCATCCCTCTTCCTCGAGTTGAATCGGCCTTGGAAGCTCTCTCTGAGCTCCCTTGATCCTCCGCGGGATGTTCTAACGATTCTGGGTTAGGGCAGTCCTTTGCCCAGTGTTCCTTTCGTCCACAACGCATGCAGAGCTCCTGCCTTCGTCTCCTCCACTTCTCCGCTCTTTCCTCAGGAGTCCATTTCCTCCCGGTATCGGTAACTCCTGCTCGGAGGACCGCTTCAGTCCATTCTCCTCCATCCCTGCAGTGACAGCAGTCTTCGTCCTCCTGTCGATTCTCGCTATCGTAACTTTCTCCTTCCCCCCAAGCTGCAGATGCCCTTTGTTGTCCCTCTGTCCAGTTGGACCTGTTTTGGAACCTCCCTGTTGCAGCTGGTTTCGGATTGGAGGTCCAGACGTCAGCTGGCTCTCTTTCCCTCCGCAAGGGGGACTTGTAAGGAGCTTCAGGTGCTAATTCCAACCCAGGGAAGCGACTCACCAATCTTTCAGTGGTTTTTCGCCGTGGAGGTTCCTCAGACTCTCCGCTTGCACACGTACAGCTCCATCCAATTTCGTGAACACTCGAGTCCATTCGTCGTAGGATCAAGGTTCTTCCCTTCCGGTAACAACCTGTAGAGGCAACCAGGGAGCTACCCCTTTCTTGAGGTATGTTATCAGAGCCTCGTCGTTAAACCCGGTCAGAGGAGCGTATTCGTTGAAGCAAATGAAGAAGTTGGCGAAGCTTTCCTCCGGCATTTGCTTCATCCAGGCCAATCGCCTCCTTGCCTCGTCCGCTTCGTCGATGGGTCCAAATTTGGAACCGAACTCTCGTTTGAATTCTGTCCAGTCTTCGAGACAAGTGTACTCCCCCCTCAGTCGTTGCCGATTCAACGTGTCGAAGTGAGAGAGTGCTGCACCAGTGAGATGACTAGCTGCGGAAGCGCACTTGTCCTTTTCCCGAGCATAGATGGTAGGCCGTACTCCAAACATCCTTTCCAAACTGAGGACCCACGTCTTCCATGCAGACCGGTCGTCACCTGCGAAGCTTTCGATCTTACCGACGTCGAGCTTCGACTCAATGGTAATCCGATTTTTTTCTTCGTTGCTCTCCCACGTACTTCGTCCCTCGTTGGGCGGTCTAGGAGCTGCCTTACGGTGCCAACCTTGTCTTGGATCGTAGTACCAGGGTTGGTCCGGGTCATAGCATGTTGGAGGTACTTCAGGAGCTCCAGTGGGGAGCTCTCCTCTGTCCTCCTCTCTCCTTCCACCGTTCCTACTCGATTAGTTCTGTTCCCCCTCGTCGGAACCTTCCGAATTACTATCACCCGGTCCCCCTGAAGGTGGTGCCCCTCCCCCGCTCCTTCCTCCCTGTTCTCTTTGACCCTGTCCCCCTTGACTCAGAGGTCGTTCTCGATCTCTCGATTGACTAGAAAAATGTGGGGGAGGTACTCTAGGAGGGGGGTTAAAACCGCCCTTGCCTCCTCCCTCGTTTTCTAACGCGTACGCTCCTCCTTCTGGTCTCCCATACTCCCCTAGTTCAGCTCTTTGCACTCGGGCTCCCCACTCGTGAATACGTCGTCGGTCCACACTCGGAGTATCCGGGATCTGTCCTGCTTGTTCTACCTGGGGGTTTCCATCTATAGCTCCTGTAGGAGTGTTTCGGTTAAAGGATATTGGTTCCGTAGCTTGCCAGCTCCTTGGCTGGGGAACTACAGGAGAAGGACCCCCCCTCGTATATTCTCTCATTACCCTAGGTGCTCGCCCGGATAATCCCGCTGTGTTTCCTGTTTTGGAAAGGGGTCCTCCAGTCGGTACTTCCCCCGCTGTGAATCCTTTCTTTACCTCACGGAGTTGTTCCTGGAGCGTCTCAATGACCCGAGCCTGTTGTTGGATCATTGCTACCGATTCCTGAGAGTGTGTCGAGTCGACAACCATGCCAGGTCGGTTCGTCTGAGCTCCAGTTACAAAGGGAGTTCCTAAAGGGGCTCCCTGCGGGGGTACCGCCTCTTCGTGAACTACCAACGTCCTTCGTTGGTTCGGATCCCTTTGACTCTCCGCTCCCACCGCGTGGGATTGCATCGATACCGACCCTTGATAGGGTATGACTGATGGATTGCTCAGTCTTGGAGGAACGTGTACAGGGTTGGGAACCAGCCGAGCTGTCAGATCTTGTCCGTAGATCCGTGATGAATGTTGTGCACCATCCATCCTTACCTCCCCAAACTGGTACCGCTGTGTCGAGACTGGCATTACCGGTTTCATTTGCAGGTTAACTCTGGGGGGAGGGGTCGAATTTTGACCCAGGGCATGTACAGTGGGGGAGGTTCCCGAGCGCAACTGGGGACTCCTTGTGGCCGTATTGCCGGGATTAAGAAATTCAGGAACCTCGTTATTCCTGGACAATGAATGTTTCTGCCCCCGGAAACGGCCATCAGAACCATGGAGCTGCCCTTTTGGGTCAAATTGCTCCAGAGGGAACTCCCCTGCGTTCTCTGGTTCGCATTGAACCATATACGAAGTTCCCCAATTATCTGCGACCAGTCTGCGATGGAATTCCAAGGCCCTTTCTAGATTCAATCCAGAAAGTTCTTCCGACAGCATCAGAGTGTCTGATTCCGCTAGTAACGTCCAGTGTCGGGTCTCCTGAGAGCACAACATTGCTTCAGACTCTTCACTCCTCACCAGGAGCTGGTGCATATGCCTCATGGGCGTGTACGTGTACACCGTCTGTCCGCTACGGACCCGGACAGGACTATCCTGATCAGGCATCGACTCCACTGGGGCCAGGAGGTGAGCCATGGTGTATCTCCTGTGTCTACGATTTTTTGCAGCGATTGCATTAGCATCCTCGTTACTTTCCTCATCGATTTTAGCTGCCGCCGCCGCTAGGTTTGCGTTCCGAAGTATTTGGATAGCCTGATAGTTCGGGATATTAACCCTCGAAGGGGGAGGTTCGAATCGTACTGCTCCCGATCTGTAGTTAGATGCTTGGTACAATATACGCAGACCCGCTTCGCCACAGAAATCCTTCTCATTTCCATGGGTATGAGGGAGGAGGGGAAGTATTCCCCTCGCATTTCGGAATGATCGTCCGTAACGAGCCTCCGCCTCTAGCAATTCTAACATCCGCTCGGGATCCAGTAGGACATTATACAACCAGAGAAAGTCTGATCAATTTGCTGGGGTCATCAGCCACCGCTGGGCCTTCTCTGGGAGGTCTATTTCCAGTTGAGTTCCCACTGTTAGGAACTGTACTCGCAGGTCTGAGAATTCGAGACCGTCTCCTAATATTTCGATCCTCATCGACTCCAATACCTCCCTTAAGACCATAGCTACGTCTTCCGGGATACACTCCTGAATTCGAATGACGTCTTCCAGACGCAGTGTCATTTCAGACAACGGTTGCACTGGGAAGTTGGTCCTACTATGATGGAGTGCGTGAGTATGCTCCCAGTTAGGTGTATTCATAGCTGGACTCTTCAAGAGGCCGGAGAGTGAACCTCCTCGTCTCGGGGGAGGAGGGTTAAGGGACTGTACGGGAGGAGTTGGTAGCCTCCTGAATGACGTCCGAGACTGTTCAGAGACTGCAGGTGATACCCTCCTCTCCGGAAGTTTCTCCTGTTGTCTTATTGTAAGAGGATCCGTATTCTCCCCTTGTATCCTTTCGATAGCGGCTACTTGGCCGCTGACTCTTCCACCCACGTTCGAAGCTGACTCCATGTCTAGCTGCGGTACTGGTCCAGGGGGAGGTCCTCTTGCTCCCCAGGTAGGGGAGTAGGCAAAACCTCCCATGGGACTACTGGCAGACTGGGCGTAACCCATGAAGGTATACCTCCATTGTGTTGGCCCCATCACAGGTTCCACTGGAGGGGGCTCCTGAACCGCAGGTTGACGTCCTTCTGGGGTTCTTACGCTGCTAACGACTGTTCTGGGATGGACATCAGGCGTTGACCAGCTGCCACCGTAATGACAGTGGAGCTAGCGGCCTGGCTTGACTTTTGAGCTTGTGTTGTGTTTCCACGAGATAAGGTGCTCTTTTGTTTCTTTGATTCGATCTTGGAACTAGAAGGTCGTTCCGTTGACGTCGCAGACATTTCGTCGCGACGAGTCCTTTCGGTGACGGGAGAGCTTGGTATAATGTAAGACCTGGGTCAGAATAGGTCTTAGGGTAGGGTTTGGTATATGAAGGTTTATGTTGTAGCGTGCTAGGAGCAGGCTGGAGCTCGAAGGGAGCTACGGGAACTGCAACCGAGGACAGGAATGACCTAGTAGTGGCTGGGGCAAAGAGATGGTGACCCTTGAGGGGGTTCCTAGGAGGTCCAGGGAGGCCCCTAAGGCATAGGGAGGTTAGGTAGAAGTATGGAGCCTTGTAATATCGCGTAGTAGGAGTTGTACTCGCTAGAACGTCAATATAGGGTTCGAATAGGTCGTAGATGGAAATGGGTCTCGAGGTGGTAAGCTCCCGAGAAGGTATACGCTGATATGACCCATTTTTATTTGAGTCTATAATGCAGTAATCATGCATTTTCAACTGTAAAGTACTATCAGTGATGCTGAGACTGAACAGTACATTGTATTCAGAGAAAACACACAGAACTACACAGTGATTGCATCTGAATGACACTTAAGTGGGTCTTCATAGCATAATACAGTTGTATTTCCAAGTAATAAAGCTCTAATACTAAAACCCACACTTGTGTTTGACTTGGACTGTGACAATATCTGCAGGATTAAAGTGTTCCGAGCTTCATCTTTGTATGACATTGCAATAGAGCTGAATGATTAGATTGAAAGATAACAATACTCCGGACCTCTGGAGTTAATTCCGAGAATATCAGAATTGATTTAGCATATGTCCCTCATCCGGAAAGCCTTCCGAGGTACAGCATGATTTCCATCAAAGGTAGCACATGGTACAACAGGTCCACATGCTACTCCAAGATGCAGCATGATTTCCATCAAAATCAGCACATGCTACAAGAATTCCACATGCTGCAATGATTGATATCAGTTGTTAAGGGTTATTTTGAGGATATATAAGGAGGGTACTGGCCTCTAAATGAGAACAAGCACTTTCCCCCCCCCCACTTCTGAGAGGATTTGGTTGGTTGGTTAGTAGCTTCTGGCTATAGTGACAAGTGCACTTTAAACAAAGATGATACAGTGTTAACTTTCACTTTAAACAAGTTAGAGTTTAAGAAAGACAGAAAGAAAGAAAGTTCAAAGTCACAGATTACCATTATGCTTCAGAGTTAATAGCAGTCAGAGTGCTGTGAGTAGTGCACACTCTTTCTGTGGATTGTACTTGTAGTGTATAATACAAATCAGAGGTTTTGTTCAGTTCAGATAAAGTCAAAGAAAGATTTAGCATGCCCGAGTTTGATAGAATCTCGAGAAGAAAAACTATTCAACCTATACATTATACCCACATGATGTAGATATTTGTAGAGTTGCAGTGTTATCTTGCTTTTTTAATGATAAACCCCCTTGAACTTAGTGTGTGATGATGGTTTGTGTTGGTGTTGGTGTGAGTGTTAAAGCTTGCATTAGCATTTTATGCATAGCCCAGAGTCAGCATATCAATGCCCGGGAAGGTAGGTTCCTGGGGACTGGGCTTGAGGAAGGATGTCCTTGAGTGTTGGAGGTGGTAACGGAGAAGCGATACGTGGTTTGACATGAGGGGTAGCTTCGACGTTACTTAGATCGAGGTCCCGAAGCTTACGAAGTGGCTAGGGAGCTCTGGGAGGTCTGGGGAAGGGTAGCTCACCAAAGTGTTTAGGCATTGGGGAGCTTTAGTGATGTTCAACGGAGCTCAGAGAGTCACTCGGATGGCTTAGACTTGAAGTAAAAGCGTATATTTGATCGTATAGACAATCAGAGAGATAGTAGACGAGAGTAAAGAGAAACAGAGGTAGAGAAACAGAGAGTAGAGAGAAATCCGTATGGTTAGCAGGTACAAAGGGACAGGGACTGGACCTATGCAAAAGGGTGTGTGTTCAAAATATACCAAGCTGCTGCTTGGGGATGCTGCGGAGCTACTTAAATAGGTACGGGAAGTGAACAAGGGAACATCAGAACCTAGGGAGCATGAGGCAGATAATCGAGAGAGGCAGGTGATCGAGATTGGTACTTAATGGGGCTGGTGTCGGAGGGTTTCGTACGCGTGTCGGGATGGTTGTCCGGACGTTTTCAGGGGGTGGTGGTACTGTCTTGGGGAGGTGCGTACTGCCTCAGGGATGTCTTGGGGAGGTGCAAAGAGAGTCGGGAATGTGAGAACGTGTGGGCTGATGCTGGGGTTGGTCTGGTTGCGGTCAGGGCATGACACCGTCTCGACGCCTTTACTTGTACGGTACATCATCCCATCACTGTCAAACCCCCATCGATTACTGATTCATTGATTACTGATCCCCCTGACCCATCTTCTCTTTCTACTGGCTTCCGCCACCTTTCTTGCCCCTGAACTGTACAGTATTACATTGTTGTTTCTTGCAGACCGGATTATGTATATATAGCCAACCCTCCACAGCCTGGTCCCTTATCTTGACCTCTCTGTCATTATCTGGGACCAGGTATGTGCTTACTTACTACTACCTATGACCACGATACTCAATATATCTCTGTCATTATCTGGGACCAGTTTGCCTCCGCTCCGCTTAGTCGTTCCACCTCACTGACCTGCTTAGTCGCTCCGCCTCACTGCCTTGCTTAGTCACTCTGCTTTCCTGCTCTGCTAGTCACTTCACCTCTGCCGCTTCGTGACACTGGCTGACTCCCCGCTAACGAGCTTGCCTCGTTTTTGTGTGAAAGAGAAAGGAAGGAATCTAATGGGCACTCCAACCAACCAATCTAATACACAATATGCGAGTTCACTGCTATCAAATTTATTTAATAGCAAGGGGTAGCGTTGGCAAAGGTTCCGCAAAGCTTTGAGAGCTAAGTAAGAAGCTTTGATCAATCAATTTGAATCATTCTAAGGATTCGATATATTCCTTTGATCAAGGTAGATTCAGCACGATTTGTGCTTTGGTTTGTATTGATTTGGGTATATCAAGAATTGGAGGTTCGAATCAAAGTAAATTAAAACCGAAACACACAGACCCCTACGGAGGGCTAGAACTATGTGCTGGCACAACCACACAGCGTGATTTGCCCTTAAGACCAACGACTGATCTTAAGTTCGAAGAATACCCAACAACTGGATAGACTTCTCGCAGTCACAAGGAGCAGAACACAATGTTCCTATACTCACAAGTGCCGGGCCCGAATGGCTGCTAGCGAAGAGGTTTCAGTCTGGCGGGAGTGTGTCTTTCCTTTTTACGGATTAGCACTGCAACGTTGTCCCAAAATCACGTGTATTCCAGATACATCGGATCGCTATTTATACATACAGAACACAGTACAATTAATTTAATACAATAAACGTTTGGAACCGCCAGGAAACTTCTACACTCGGTCAGATACCATTTAATTTGAATCTTCATGTCCTTATTTGGCCCATATTGGTTCCAAGATTCTAGTATACCTCCAAACATAGGTAGGTACTTCGATATTCATTTAATTTAATTGTTTTTGGAGGATGACTCGAATGGTGTTCAACTGTCATTGCTGTTCAACACTTACTTCGATCGTTTGTCACCTCGTCCGGAGGCAAATCAGCTCTCCTCGATTCTAATCCTATCAATCTGATTCATCTGGATTAAACTAATTGCTTCTCTCTTTCAATAGACACCCATTGTGCCTATACTCTATCAAGGGAGTTACGCATAGTATTCATTTAATTGTATTCTTCAATATTTTCTACATCAGGACTCTTTGCCATTCATTTGATATGCCTTCGGAGCCTCGCAGTCTTTCGATCGTTCTTCTAGTCATTTTCCTCAACCATGCAACTTGATTGGTCTATTAGACTAAATCACAGTCTTTTAGGTTAATGCATGATCTCGTTCTAGAAGGAGCATTTGATAATTCCTGAGTTCTAGAAAGTCATTTCGAGTCAATCCTCGGTTCATGGTCACTTGAGTAAGTTCTTCCAAACTCCTGCCAGTGTAAGGTCCAATAAGAATACCCTTGGTATGTCATACGTGAATGGTCATCCTTCGGATGTAGTCCGAGTCTGGTATAATCCTGCTTGACAAACAGGTAGACTGCTATCCGAAGGTAGTATCGGGGATGGGTAAACTAACCAACTTGTGGTAGTATGGGTATATGGTCCCTTCAACTTATTAGACTGATTCAGTATTGACTTTGACTGTCAATCTGGGTCTCAATTACAGTCCTCTTGATACAAATCTATAGGTGAAAATGTCACAATTCACAGCATAGACGTCTAGCCAAAATTTAGGCGTGTCATCCCCCCCAAACTAAAGAATTTGACCGTCCTCGGTCATTCGTAGTTTTGTATAGGGAAAGGATACCCAATCTGTTTTTAGATTGATTCGACAAGACTATATCTCCTTTTAATGTAATTCACTGGGTTTGGATCTCTACTTCTCCGTGCTCTCCAATCAATTTGGATGCCCTCAAATGGGTTTCTAGCGCTCATCTATCAATTTATTCACACGCCTGCTACGAATCGTAGCAGTTTAGCGCTCAATTTGAATTGGATACTTTTTCGGTATTCGTATCACATTTCAAAATTTTTAATTCACAATCTTTTTATCATCTAGTCACAGAATGAGCTTCCATTTCACGGAGAGCTGCTCTGACGTACACACTGATTCAGTGTGTACGTTTATTTGGTTCAGGGCACGGGATTCAACAAATTTTTTGTTGAAGTCCGTTTTCTTCCCTTTCTTTTTCTTCCTTCATCTCATTCTTATTAATTCAAAATGGCTTCATCCTCGAGTCAAACTCGAGCTTCGGCCTCTTCCACTATTCTGCTTCCTTCCTCATTATTAGAAGCGCAAGAACTTTTAGCTGGTATCAAATCAAAATCCTTGCTTCCTTCGTTTTTTGAAAGCCCTGAATATCAAAAGCTTTTGGATGGGAAATACGTCCCACCTGTCCTTAGTCCTCAGAATTCTCCCAACTACGACGGATCGAGCGCTCTACCAATATTTCTACATCCCCGCGCCCTGGTTCCTTTCTCGTTTCCTGTTAAGATCATGTACACCGTGTAACCGTGCCAGAGCCACAGGGTGTCTAAGTGCGGAAGACGAGTGGGACAGTAGTGAAGTTATTAACAACACCGCCGTTACGCCGTTAGTCCCCGGAGAGCGAGAGTAGAGAGAGAGGAGCTAAGTAGCAGCCAGGTCGGAGCGGCGGTATCGCCGATGACGAGGAGCGAACCAGAGGACGTTAAAGTCCTAAGGTCGAGGAGAACGTACTTCAAGGCGTTGAGCCTGAAGACTTAGAGAAGAGTCAAGTTGAGAAGGGAGATCTAAGTTGATAATTAAACTGAGGAACTACAGTAGCGTACAAGCAGTATTTATATCTACGGAGCGGCGCAGTGGGGCGGAGCGCCAGACTAACTACTAGGAGTTATACGTGTAGTCCTGCAGGGTAAAGTAAAAGACAATAAAGAGGGACTAGAGTGAAAGGGTATGTGTAGCGAGAAAGAACAATAAGGAAGAGATTACAATAAAGGTGGATCTTCGGAATGCCGAGCGGCGGAATGGAGGCCCGAGGCATGGGCTTGACATTTCCCCAGGATTCGCAATTTCCTCTGTCTGTGGCCTCGGGCCTAGACTTGTTTTGCTGTGCTCGTATGACCATCCGGTCATTACAGGCATCAGTAGAGGCATCGGGCGATTCAGATGAAATCTATGAGGCTATTGAGGAAGCGACGCCATTCCTAGTGCGTTCCCATTCATCTTTCTTTCGTTTATATTCATCAATTTCTACTTTAGAATTATATCCATGATTTTTGGATTGGTCGTTCCAACTGTCCTTTATTCGCAGAACTTGTCCTTTTAACTGTCGAATTTTTAGCTCAAGGTCTTCCTGCTTTCCTACGTGAAAATTTAGAACATCAATGGGGAATTCCCCCTGACCATCAGTCGTCTCTTTTGGTTTGTCCCTTTGTTTCCTGTTAGTTTTTTAATTCCTCTAACTGAAAAGTAGGAGTCTCGGGAATTTAAACGTTTCCCTGCTATTCCTATTCCCTTTTGTTTATGATTTCGCGAGGGAAGTGCAATAATGCGTCTGGTCACATCTAAGGATTTAGAACCTTTTATATCATTTCGTTCGTCAACAAAAGGTCCTCGTCCTCTCAATCTTTCTCCTGTGGAGGATTCCCCTTCTCCTTCGGGAGATCATCAATCAGTGGGTCCTCCTAAACAGAATAAACGCAAACGTGAATTGGCTAGCCTTATGGCTGATGCCTCATCAATCCGTGCGTATCATCTTTTATCACTTCAATCCTATTTAATTCATTCTTTCTTTGTCTTCCAGTGGATCATTGCTCCGCTACTAAAACTCCTCGCAAGGAAGATCTTTCTGATACTCCCAAAGCTTCTTCTTCAAAGAAGAAGGTGGAGAAGCCTCTTCCTAAACTCAAAGCAACAGCTCGGTCCAAAACCACTGTTAAAGTGGTAGAGGAATCCCGGGTGTCCCCTGAGTCCGAAGAATCGGCAACGCCCTCTTATCAAATCAAGCGTGTTCGTCTCCCCCCTCACTTTCGTCAGGCCGCAAAAGGAAAAGCATGTCAGATGGAGGTCTTGGATGTCGAAGCGTCCGAGACAGAGGAGGAGGTGGTGCCTCCGCCCTCGAAACGTCTCAAGTCCTCTAAGTCCACTCCTGCCTCTTCCAAAGCATCGACATTTCGTCCCGCCCTGCTCATCGATGAGCAGGGTCGTCTGAAATTGCCAGGAGACTCGGTGGAAGGCTTTATTCCTTTCAAACGGATTGAACACGCCCGAGTGAGTTTCCAATTCATTCTTATCTTATTTAATCTAATTCATTCGTATTAATTTGAATAGAATAGCGTGCCTTTGCAGCGTCAAGACCCTATATTCGATGTGAACCCCGAGTTCCTCGATTTAGGTGTTATTTTGACTACCCAAAAGGCCAGCTTTACAATGCAGGATTTACTGCAAATTAACCGTTCAATTCGTGATGTAAGATCTTTATTCTTTTACATTCATTTAATCAATTTAATTGTGTTTTTGTAGCCTTCAATTCCGGCTCAAGCTTGTGTTTCCGCCTTATCCCGAGGAGAGTTCAATCCGAACGCTTCTCGCTTGCCAGGGCTCAAATGCGAGTCATGCTCCTCTCGGAGCCTCAAGTGTATGTGCTCGCTGGACGTGGACCTGGCTATGAACGCACTCAATGCGCTTCATGTTGCCACCACAAGCAGCACTCTCAGTAAGTTGTTTTTCTTATGATTGATTTATTAATTCTTTCCTTTTAATTTTATTCATGTAGACTTGACGAGCTCCCTCCGACGTACACAGGAACTTCGTATGCAGCTGGACGGGCTAGGTGCCTTATTCAATCAGGCCCGCCAGTCCTTCCTGTGGTCTTTCTTGGATCTACAACAGGCTGGTCAAGATCCAATTGTCGTCCTCGAGGCCCTTAAGGCTGCCGAGCCTCAACGTGAATCTATTTCCGTTGAAGATTGGACTCTCCTGGCCACCCTTTTTCAATGGTCCAGCCCATTCAATCTGAATGGGTTGAAGTTTGACAATCGGACGCCCGCCGAATGGATCGATCTACTCTGTAGCATCCATTCTGGCACTACATCGGCAACAGTAACCGCGGACGGACATCTGGTAGACACCTCTCAGCCCCCAGAAGCTGCGGTCGAGGTTTCGGAGGCCCTTGACCCTCAAGGCTCCCCTTCAATTACTGTAGTTGAATAGGCTTCAGGGGTCAAAGATCTTGCAAGCCTATCTGAGGGAAGTCCGATTCAAACTGAATTGGACCTTCCCCAGATTGAAAGTTTGACTGAGTCGACTCTAGCTCCTAAAAAGGGGATCTGAGTTTGCTCAGGCTTTCAAAGCTTGGATCTTGGGGTCTTCGGGGCGTTCATTTTTATTTTTTATTTTATTTTTTATTTTACATTTAGTCATACACGGACAGACGGGCTCTCATGCCCAATATCTCATCATAGCTGACCACTCGCGGTCATGTCGTTTTTACGGGTCTTCAGACCCAACATCTCATCTATGGACCTTTTCAGGACCACCGATCGCTCGAGACCATTTCGTTTTAATTAGATTTCATTAATCTAATATCTTTTTGTATCTTTTCTTGTATTTCTTGTAGGTAGCTTTACCTATTGCTCTTTTTGTGGATAGCCTTTTGCTATCTTGTACATATCAATTTACGAGTTCTCATGCTCATTTTCATTTTAATTTAAATGAGTGAAACTAAGTTCTAGGCAAAATACTTTGTTTATCCCATTTACTTTGATTGAGGAGCTGCACTTGATCATTCTTATTAATTTGAATGAGTAGATACATTTTCTCTTCTCTCAATACTTTGTTCACTCAATTCATGTTTTAATCTGAATGAGTGCTTGCGAATTATCGAGCCAGTTCTGAGTTCCGCCTTTGAATAGGGGTTCAAAGTAAGACTCCATTCCGGATCCTGGCATGAACTTTCATGCGAGATCAGGTCCGCAAGACTTTACTGTCTTCATTGTCCTGAGTGTTCAAGTCGATCTCAATTCGCCATTGATCACAACAACGTCGGGAGGTATTCTCAACTCCACTTTCAGGTTCTAAGCACAGTTTCTTTACTCATTCCGCTTATTTTGACCTTCTGTATGATCGCTTTGATCAATTCTGGGTCACTGCATTCGCAATACCATTCAATCTAATTGCAAAACTATTAGTCTAATTGAAATTTTGTAAATTTTCAATCAAATCGATATCTCCTCCCCCAAACTAAAGAATTCAACTGTCCTCAGTTGTTCTAATTTGGTCAGGAGCTTGATTTCACTGTTTCGGTATAAAAGCTCAGGCCAATTGACTTTCAATATGCCATTTGTTCCAAGTCGACTTGCAGTAGTCGAACTCACTTGAGCTCTCATTCCATATAAAGTTCCATCAACATCTATCATCGTTCATCCTAGCATGCCTATCCATCACAAGAAGGATCTTGACATTGCTCGAGTTGCTGAGCCCCACTTGGGTGCTTTGCAACAGCTACTTGCTTCGTACAAAGGCAAGAAGACGAACAATCCCGACAAGGCGACAATTTCTGTCCTTCGTCGGTCTACCGAGTATCTTCATGATCTCTTGGTATGTAGTCTTCATTCAATTTAATTGATACGTATTAATTTAAATCGTTTATTATCAGGAAAAGCCTGTTACACTTCGTAGTCATGTTAGACTGACTTCTAACTTGACTGCTCGTCAGAGCATTATCGATACGTTGTGTCTCGGGCACAAACTATTTCCTGACATTGTCAGTGATTCTCACTTCGAGCAACATCTTAAGTTCATGGCTTTTGCCAATGATGCTCATGTATGTATCAATTTCATTCGTGACTATTTACATTAATAGTCTTTTCAGAACACTTTCGTTAGGAATCGTCTCCTTGATCGTGCTCGTTCTGTTCATTCGGATCACGAGGCTTCTACTCGTTCTGATAATTCTCGTTTCGTGAAGAAGTCCAAGAAGAAAACAACAAGATTTGCTTCCTCTCGTGACATCAAACGTGAACCTAGATCTGTTCGTTTCGACTCTGATGTCGAGGTAAATTCTCAGATCTAATCTCAATTAATTTGATTTATCAATTTCGTTCAGATGAACTCAGCCTCCGAGGACAAGTTGGTGTCTGGAACTGAACGCAGTTTCAAACAGAAGCCTACTCTCTCTTTTATCAAGGTGAGTTAAAATGATATCATGTTCTGTATCCACGCCTCATTCTATGTCGTAGAATCGTCGCAGCACTCCCTATCCCACCACTGGTTCCAACAAAGGTTCCAATAAGGATGAAAAGTCTGCTGTGAACGATGTTTCTCCTTGTCTCAGCAAGGTTCATTGCCACGCTGACAGTCATGTTACTTCTAACTGTATGTTGTGCCTTGCTGAAGATAAAGGTGATTCAATTTAATTCAAATCCGTTTCAAATGAGTTCTTATTTCATGTTTTAGTGACCCATAGCAAGCATATCAATCATGCTCTTGCTCAAGTCGTATCTTCTAATCTCGATACTCCACCAGCTCCTCTTGAGTCGCAAAGTACCAAATTCATTGCTGCTACACTCAACTTTCAGGCAGCTGAATTCGAATTTAACGCAAACCTGGTCAAGACTTATGCAACTCGTGCACGTATTGCCAAGGTAATTGCGGACAAAGCCTGCAGCATCTTGAAAAGTCACCAAGATTCTGGTTCAGACTCTTCTGCTTCTGACGCAAGTTTCGCTACTGCTCAGAGTATTCCCACCACTGGTTCTGAGGACACCGTCGTCACTCCTACAGAGAATGCTGTTTCAGTCCCTAAGACCGTCGAACGAGCCACTACTCCATTCACTCGTGGTGTTACTCCTATGATGGAAGACAAAGGACACGTCTCTGCCTAGGTCTGCAATCCATCTAATTGATTTCCTTTTAAACTGATACATCATCATTTAGATGCATTCGTTTAAAATCCATAAATATTATAAAAATAGTTGTTCGTGTTGACCCACTGTCTTTACATGGTTTCCTCTATTCATATTCATTCGTTTCATGCCTACTGTCTTTATGCCATCACAGCTGTATAGTAGATGCATCATCTTACCATCGCCATTCATTTTATGATGTTCGTTTGTAACAGTATATCACCAGAGTTTCAATCTAATTATTGATCCTCTCCCTCACTAAGTGCTTCGTCAGAGTCTGTATCTGAGAGTCTCAGATGCGGTATGGCATCGAATATATAATCATTTTCTGGTGTCATCCAATATTCATCTTCGTCTTCTACCATTAAATCTAATTGTTTGGCAGTTAAGTCGATAAGTTCATGAATATTGTTTGGCAATTCAATTGGTTCTTCTCGCGTAAAATGCGGCAATACTCTGAAGGCTCCGACCTTCTCTTTGAGTACTGTTCCATCCATTTCAGCAATGATATAAGAGCCACCCTTAATCCGTCTGATTACGACCATAGGTCCTCTATATCTTGGATACATCTTTCTATCCAAACTCTTTTCAATTCCAGAATTTCTAACCTGTACCAATTGACCTGGTTTGAAATTCCAATCTTTAATTGTATGTCTATATTTTCGTTCAAATCTTCGCAGCTCTGCAACTTTATTTGCATCTACTCTACGTCGTACTTTCTCAATGAATGAGTTATGTTTCCACAGAGCTTGAGCACGGTATCCAATTAATTCATCTCTAGTTAAGATTCTATTAGGTAGATTCACCAACCAAGTTGATTCCACTATATCAAAGGGAAGCAACGGTTCAGCTCCTGTTACCAGGAAATATGGAGAACAACCTAAACCACGTCTCGGTGTTACTCTATCCGCCCATAGTATCATTTTCAAAAAGTAGAACCATTTAGATACATCTCCACCAGTTGCTTTAATTAAAGCCTGGTGTATGTCCAAATGCGCTCTTTCAATCTTTCCATTAGCTTGAGAGTTGTAGGCGGAAATTCTTATTCCTTTAATTCCATACTTTTCTTCTAACCAAGCTAGCATGTTTTTCATTTGACCTGCATTATCAGTCACCACTTCTTCAGGACATCCCCAACGACAAATTATATCGTCAAAGAACCATTCTCCTAAAGTTCTAGCATTCTCATGTTTTACTGCTCGGGCCTCCGACCACGAAGACAGTGAATCCCTTCCATGGATGATATATTTACATCCATTAGATGGAATCGACATTATCATTGTATTGACATGTACCTTCTGAAACAATGAAGGTGTATGCATCAAAGTAGGAGGTGCTTTCAACAGCTTCATCTGTCTATTTTGACACTCCTTACATGATCTCACATACCATTCCACGTCTTTGTATATGTCAGGCCACCAGAATCGTTTCTGCAAGAAATCATTCGTTGCAAAGACTCCTTTGTGTCCTAAACAATCATGTGCACTATTCAACATGTGCATATGCTTTTCTTTTTCCACCACTAATTGTGGTTGATCAGGTTGATCAGTATTCCTATGGTACAACCTTCCTTGGTTGTCCACTTGAAATTTCTTAATCAATCTAATAAATTTAATCCGTTCATCTTTTGACATTTCACCCAGGGATTCATCTGATGGGTTCGACAAGTACTTCCCAATCAAAGGAATTAATTCGTCTAATCTATTACCCTCAGAAGATCTATGTGCTTCTGGGTACGGATTGTTTTGTACAAATTCTTCGTCAAAAGTAGGGAACAAATTCCTACTGAAGACTTCACATGTTGCGTCTTTGGATTCTAACATGTGGGTTCTACGAATCTCGTAGCTGCGCTCTTCATCTAGAGCTTCTTGTACATCTAATTCAATATCGTCAGCTTCTTGAGCTGCTTCGTATAAGTAACCACTTCTAGGGTCAATTTGATCTTTGAAGTCATCAAATTGATACGGCTCTTCCGTTTCCCCATCTCCCATAATAAAATTAATTGGTTCCCCACCATCCTCATCGACGTAATCTTCTGGATTTACTTCTGGACGCTTTGTTTGCCATCCACCAGGTGTGATTCGTGATAATCCATCAGGACCATGGGTTGCACCTTTTATATGGATTAATGTAAAGTGATAGTTTCTTACATGCTCAATCCAACAGTTTATGGTTGCATTAGGACCACAACTAGGATTGTCTAACATGCCTTTAATATAACTTGCATCGGTTTCAACTGTTAAATGTCTACATCCATAGACATGATAATAACTAGCTTCCAATGCTAATTTTAAGCCATACAATTCTCTCTTAGATTGCGAGAATCGTGCTTCGCGTTCATTCAAAGTCATTGATCCAAAGTAATTGAAGAACTTCTTCTTTTCAGACGGATCAATTTGATAGATATACCATCCCACAGCTTTGTAAGAGGTATCCACCGCTAAGTAAACATCCCAATCAAAATTAATTGGTCTCAAAGCTGGACATTCTCGAATTCCATCCTTTAATTCGTCCATTGCTTTGTCACATTTTTCATTCCATTCAAATGGAACATTACTCGTCAACTTAGTCAAAGGAGCTGCTTTCTTTGCAAAGTTCGCAATGAACATTCTCAATTGACTTGCAGTTCCTAAGAATGCTCGAACCTCAGTCTTATCACGACATGAAGGCCATTCTAGGACTACTTGAGCAATATGTTCTTCTGGCATACTGCCTTCATAGGTACATCTATGTCCTACGACAATTGTTTCCTCACAACAAAGAAATGCTTTGGTTCCACTGAAGGTTCCTCCTGCATATTTCATTTGTTGTATTACTCTATTCATGTTTTGGAAATGTTCCCAAACAAATCGTCTAATTCCAGGATTCTCTGGAATAGTTTCGTAACCTCCTTCTGGTAATTCATATCGAGTTGATGGTCCTTTTACAGGTACATCATCAATGTAAGGAATTGTTACATGTGGTATTTGTCATGCCCTGGCTACAACCAGTAATCACCACACGTTGCCATACGTTCTACCCACCTCCTGTATGTCCTCCGCACCTCCCCAGGTATCACCAGACACCTCCCCAAGTATTTCTGACGCCACTACCCAAACGTCCTTCTTCTGACGCCACTACCCAAACGTCCTTCTTCTGACGCCACTACCCAAACGTCCTTCTTCTGACGCCACTACCCAAACGTCCTTCTTCTGACGCCACTACCCAAACGTCCTTCACCCCGACACGCGTACGAAAGCCCTCTAGCCGATAACCCCTTTAAGTATTAATCTCGATTACCTCCCTCCCTCCGATTAGCTACCTCATGCCTCCAGATGTTCTCTTGTTCACTTCCCGTACCTATTTAAGTAACGCCGCAATGTCCTAAAGCCCCAGCTTGGTATATTTTGAACACACACCCTTTTGCATAGGTCCAGTCCCTGTCCCTTTGTACCTGCTAACCATACGGATTTCTCTTTACTCTCTGTTTCTCTACCTCTGTTTCTCTCTACTTCTGTCTATTGTCTCTCTGATCGTCTATACGATCGAATATACGCTTTCACTTCAAGTCTAAGCCTTCCGAGTGAGTCTCCGAGCTCCCTCGAACATTACTAAAGCTCCCCAACGCCTACCCGCTTGGTGAGCTACCCTTCCCCAAACCTCCCAGAGCTCCCTAGCTACTTCGTAAGCTTCGGGACCTCGATCTAGGTAACGTCGAAGCTACCCCTCACGTCGAACTACGTATTGCTTCTCCGTTACCACCTCCCACACTCGAGGACGACCATCCTCAAACCTAGTCCCCAGGGACCTACCCTCCCTGGCATATCCCTTCTCAGGAGCTTACACCCTCGAGACCCCGTTGCATAAACTACCTACTCGACTCTATATTGACGTTCTAGCGAGTACAACTCCTACTACGCAATATCTTACGGTCCCGCACTCGTCCTGAACCTCCCTACGCATTAGGGACCTCCCTGGACCTCCTAGGAACCCCTCAAGGGTCACCATCTCGTCGTTCCAACCACTACTAGGTCATTCCCGTCCTCGGTCGCGGTTCTCGTAGCTCCCTTCGAGCTCCAGCCTGCTCCTAGCATGCTACAACATAAACCTCCACATACCAAAACCTACCCTAAGACCTATTTTGACCCAGGTCTTACAGTATTTCATCTCGTAGAATATATGTCACGTCGTCGTGAAATATAGGTACAGAATTCGTCCACCCCATAGGTAGTTTTACTAACCTATGTGGTCCATACACATCCTCGAAGATGCCTGGCGGAATTGGTATATTCCTCTCAACCCACGGTTCATGTGGAATTACAGGTACTTTCACAGGTGGAAAGAATTCATTTTTAAAGGTTCCAGCTTCACTTGGTTCCCAAGCAAAACCTGCTTCCTGTTTACACATCATTTCGTGCATAAGATCTCTCTCTTGTTCCCACAAAAATCCTTCCGGATGATTCTTGTCTATTATCTCTTTCCTTTCTTCCGTATATCTTCCCGTAGGAACAAACGGTTTAGGATGTTTCGACAATTCAGGTAGTTCCAATAATGGATCACCATGAATGTGTCTTTCAATTCTAAATTCATCTGGTAACGTTGCCTTTATAGGGTTAACCTTCTTGTCAACTGGTTTATACTTCGTAAACACTTCTTCTGTATTCAAGTTGATTGGTTTCTCGACTCCTATGGCTTCATTAACCACTTGTTTATTCGTTTCTTCTATTAAATTGATAGGAGATCTATCCTGCTGATTCAATTTAATACGTTCTTCAAGTTTATTTGTTGGAGGTTCATTCACTAAGTCTGGCTGAACATTCTCCTTCTTGTCCTTCGAGTCCTGGGCCTTTCCTTTCTTTCGTTGCCTTGATGTCATAAAGTACGCAGCCCCTATCATTTTCCTTTTCTCACCGTCTCGACGCCTTTACTTGTACGATACATCATCCCATCACTGTCAAACCCCCATCGATTACTGATCCCCCTGACCCATCTTCTCCTTCTACTGGCTTCCGCCACCTTCCTTGTTCCTAAACTGTACAGTATTACATCGTTGTTTCTCGCAGACCGGATTATGTATATATAGCCAACCCTCCACAGCCTGGTCCCTTATCTTGACCTCTCTGTCATTATCTGGGACCAGGTATGTGCTTACTTATTATTACCTATGACTACGATACTCAATATATCTCTGTCATTATCTGGGACCAGCCTGCCGCTGTTCTGCTTAGTCGCTCCGCCTTGTTGCCTGGTTCAGTCACTCCGCCTTGCCGTTCTGCTAAGTCGCTCCGCTTTCCCGCTCCGTTAGTCACTCCGCCTCCGCCGCTTCGTGACATTAGGTCAAGATCCATTACTGCACTGACAGCCTACCGATAAGGTTGTCCTTGCAGGGTCTATAGACACCACGTCTTCCCCAGTTCCGCCCGACTCTGAAACACCTGTTGCCAGTATAGACTGCTCCGCACTCCCGCACGCACTTGACCCCAGAGACCAAGCTCACGCCCATAACAATGACGATACTTGGCGCAATTGCCAGTCTCAACCTTGCCCCAACGCCCTTTCGAACTCAATCCGAGAGCCACTCACTGTGAGCAATATAACCTTCCTGCCGATTCCCCAGCCCCGATTGCCTACTCCCATCATGTCGACTCCTATCCCGCCTGCCCCAAACACCTCTGCGGAGGATCTCATGGCTCAGCTCATCAGACAAGTAGCTAACCTTGCTACAGCTATGGAGGAACGCTCATCCTCTAAGTCAAGCATGAACAAACCCGAGGTTTTCAAGGGTAAAGATGGCGCTGAAGCCCGTCGCTTCATGGCTCAGTTCCAGAATTGGGCGTCAGAACAACCGGATCTTGCCAAAAGCCAAGTAAAACTCATCAAGTCCGCCTTGGGCTTCTTCACAGAAAGTGCCGGAGATTGGGCAACTCCCCATCTGCTACATTTCAATGCAAAAAATCCCCCTTTTGGAGGAAATTGGGAGGCGTTTCTGAAGGAATTTAGCCAACGGTTTGAACCAATGGACCCGGGTATGGAAGCCCGTAGCGAGATCAAGAATCTCAGGCAAAGTAAAGGACAGACAGTTGCGGAATTCGCTCAGAAGTTCAAGGATATCGGAGATCGGACTGAAATGTCTGATATTGACTTGCGGGAACGTTTCTTCACTGCATTACTCCCAGAGATCCGACAACACCTCATCACCGTAAACATTGCCCAAGGAATTGCTCCGACTCTGAAGGAGGCAATCAAATGGGCCATATCGGTGGATGTCTACCTGCACGATCCCACCATGACTGGCCGGAACTCTGGATACCCTCCCACGCATACCGCTCATACTACCCCTGCTGACCCCACGCTATGGACATTGATGCAACCCACACCAGTAATGGGAATACTAGGGAGGCATTCCTAGCTCGCATGCGAGGACAATGCTTTGGCTGTGGTGCCCAAGGTCATGTCAAGCAAAACTGCCCACACCGAGAAACCACCTGCCGCTACTGTGGACGCCGAGGACATCTGGAAGCAGTCTGCCAAGACAAATTCATGGGACTCGGACGAGACCGAGGCCGACGCCAACAGATATCCGCTACAGGACCCGCGCCATTCTCCCTATTCCCAAACGAATCCGTCCAAATCGCGTCCTCGACCCCAACGTCTGCTCCTGCACCCGTAGCCGCTACTCCGAGCCCTCCTAACCAGGACTTTTCCAACCAGATTGGTCAAATAAGGGAATTACTTGATCGTGCTAACGCTATGTCCTCCTTGTCCTCTGGCTTTCAACAGGGTTTTTAAAGAGGGTACCCACTTCGGCTGCACCGAGAGTACCCCATAATCAGTTTGTTATGTTCGCTACTTCTTCATATGACTCGCACCCATCATGTACAATATCGTCGATCCGGGAATTAAACTCCACTTCCCCACATTTCCGAATTCATGCGAGACTAAGAGGAAGGAATCACAGTATAACAACTGCAGCCATGGTAGACTGTGGAGCTACCGCCCTGTTTTTAAACCAAGACTTTGCCACCCGGAACCACGTAAGATGTGCACCCCTCCATAAACCAATCGACGTTTTTAATATCGATGGAACACCTAACCGAGCTGGACGGATAACCCATTTTGCACGTCTAGCACTCACAGTGGATAATCAAGAGCGATGGATGGACTTTCTGATCACCAACCTAGGGGGTGAAGACATCATCCTTGGACTCCCCTGGCTACGGAAGGTAAACCCGGAGATTGATTGGGAGAAAGGACGACTCTCAGTAAAGCCTCCTCGAGTAACGATAGAAGAAGTCCCAGACGAGGAGATCTTGTACTCTCATCTAGCTGCCACTCACACAGAAAGCCCGATCCTCGAACTCCCGGAACCGGAATCTCCCGCAGAAAACCCCCACATTGAGGTGCCACCAGAAGCGACCCTTGAACAGAGCGAATCAATAGCAGTTGAAGAACTACCAATACACCGAATTCGAGCCAATCATAAAACTCGCCGCGCGTGGGTAAAAGCAGGAATTCTAGAGGAACAGACGGAGGAAGTCTGGTGCGCCGCAGGATTCACTTACTCCCAGCAGCTAGCAGAGGAAGCCAACTGAGACAAACCCGTTAAAACCTTCGAAGAAATGGTCCCTGAGCAGTATCGTGATTTCAAGAAGGTTTTCTCAGAATCCGCCTCCGAACGATTACCTGCCCACCAACCTTGGGACCATGCAATTGATCTCGTACCTGGAGCACCGGCAACCATGTGTACCAAGATTTATCCCATGTCCCTAAACGAGCAGGAGGAGTTGGATCGTTTCCTAGAAGAAAACCTACGAAAAGGCTATATCATCCCCTCAAAATCACCAATCTCATCACCGGTCTTCTTCGTAAAGAAGAAGGATGGGAAACTCCATTTTGTACAAGATTACCGGAAACTGAACGAGTACACTGTGAAGAACCGATACCCTCTCCCATTAGTTGCTGACATCATTAGCCGACTTCAGGGAGCAAGATACTTCACAAAGTTTGATGTCCGCTGGGGTTATAATAACATACGGATTAAGAAGGGGCATGAATGGAAAGGCGCGTTCGCAACAACCCGAGGCTTGTTCGAGCCTAAGGTCATGTTCTTTGGTCTCACAAATTCCCCTGCCACGTTCCAAGCACTTATGAATGCTATATTTGCTGACCTCATTGCAGCCGGCAAGGTGGCAGTCTACCTAGATGACATCCTTATCTTCAGTAACGATCTCGAGGAACACCGACGAATGGTACGGGAAGTATTAACTCGGTTAGAAAAGCACGACCTCTACCTACGACCCGAAAAATGCGAATTTGAACAGCAACAGATTGAATACCTCGGACTCATCATCTCAGAAGGGGAGGTGAGAATGGATCCGGTAAAAGTAGCGGCTGTTCGTGACTGGCCAGTCCCTACTAATCTTCGGGAACTACGAGGGTTCTTGGGATTTGCAAACTTCTACCGACGCTTTATCCGGAACTTCGCCAAAATAGCACAACCTTTGAACGACCTGACGAAGAAAGACACCAGCTTTACCTGGACCGACACTCGACAGAACGCATTTGACACCCTTCGAGAAGCCTTCATCTCCGCACCGATCCTTGCTCTATGGACACCAGACAGGCCTACTCGAATTGAGGTAGACGCATCAGGCTTTGCCACGGGAGGCGCCCTTATGCAGAAGCAAAACGACGGCCAATGGCATCCGGTAGCCTTCAGATCGGCATCCATGCAGCCAGCGGAACGGAACTACGAAATCTATGATCGAGAGATGCTTGCTATCATTGAAGCACTGAAGGATTGGAGGAACTTTCTAGAAGGACTCCCTCAACCATTCGACATCATTACGGACCATTCGAACCTCGAATTCTGGCGCACTGCACAAGACCTCACCCGCTGACAAGCCCGATGGGCCCTCTATCTGTCACGGTTTGACTTTCATATGATCCACCGCCCTGGCAGAGTAAACACCCAAGCTGATGCTCTCTCCCGCATGGCAGTTCATCATGTATCGGACAGCGATGATAACCGGCAACAGACAGTCCTTAAACCCGGCCACTTCGTAAAAATTGCAGCTTCGATCCTACAGAACCCCTTAGAGGATCGTATCCGGAAAGCCTCAGAACGGGAAGCACAGGTATTGGAGGGTCTCAAAACAGTCAAAGAGCACGGACTACAGTGCTTGGCCAATGGGATAGCCGAATGGGAAGAGGACAATGGGTTGGTCTACTACCGAGGTCGAGTATACATACCAGCAAACAACGACCTACGCACTGAGGTACTCCGTCAATGCCACGACCATCCAACTGCAGGACACCCCGGACTACACGGGACACTTGACTTGGTCAGTACCCATTTCTGGTGGCCCACGTTGCGCTCTTTTGTGGAAAAATACGTTGAGGGATGCGAGGTTTGTGCCCGTAAGAAGGTCCAGCGACACCCACGGGCCGTAACTCAACCATTAGATGTACCATCTGGTCTATGGGAAGAGGTAGGGGTTGACCTGATAACACAGCTACCTAACTCCCAAGGCTACGATGCTGTCTTGGTTTGCACAGACCTGTATGGAAAACAAATTCACGCTATTCCTTGCACCAGCTCCATCACAGCCGAAGGTGTTGCCGATATTTACTACCGAGAAATCTTCCGTCTCCATGGTCTTCCTCTTCACTTTAAATCCGACCGCGGACCCCAGTTTGCAGCTAAACTCATGCGATCCCTTCTCGCTAGGCTAGGAATTAAATCAGATCTAACCTCCGGATACCGTCCTCAGTCCAATGGCCAAACCAAACGAGCAAATCAGGAAGTAGAGAAATACATCCGCCTCTATGTGGGACGACGACAAGATGACTGGGCAGAGCACCTTCCCATGGCGGAGTGTGTGATTAACTCACGGACTCATTCTGCTCTAGGCATGTCCCCGTTCAAGCTAACCTACGGCTATCTTCCCCTGTTCAATATCCCAGTGGGCCAACGCAGCGGTATTCCAGCTGTAGATGACCGTATACGGATTCTCCGAGAAGCGCGACAAGATGCCGGGGCTGCCTTACACCTAGGAAAGAAACAACAGAAGGAGGGATACGAACGCGGGAAGCAGAAACCTCATCAATTTAAAGTTGGAGACCTAGTCTGGCTCAGTGCAGAGGACATTAACCTTCAGCTTTCCAGTGAAAAGTTGGGAGATCGACAGCTTGGCCCTTATCGCATTCTGGAGAAAATTGGCCCTTTAGACTACCGCCTTGACCTTCCCCTATCCCTAGATCGCCTCCATCCCATCTTCCACGTTGATAAACTATACCCCTGGAAAGGTAACTCCATTAATGGCGAAATACCAACACCACCAGAGCCGGTATACTTAGAGGATGAAGACGAACCGGAATACGAAGTAGAGGAGATCTTAGACAGCCGGTTTCGATGGAAGAAGTTGGAATATTTGGTTAAGTGGAAAGGTTACGACTCAGGGCACAACTCTTGGGAACCCGCAGCCAACCTCAGTCGAGCACCAAAAATTGTTCGGGCCTTTCATAAAAAACACCCAACGGCGGCAAAACCTTGACCATCGAGGACAATGGTCATAAGGAGGGGGGTAATGTCATAAAGTACGCAGCCCCTATCATTTTCCTTTTCTCACCGTCTCGACGCCTTTACTTGTACGATACATCATCCCATCACTGTCAAACCCCCATCGATTACTGATCCCCCTGACCCATCTTCTCCTTCTACTGGCTTCCGCCACCTTCCTTGTTCCTAAACTGTACAGTATTACATCGTTGTTTCTCGCAGACCGGATTATGTATATATAGCCAACCCTCCACAGCCTGGTCCCTTATCTTGACCTCTCTGTCATTATCTGGGACCAGGTATGTGCTTACTTATTATTACCTATGACTACGATACTCAATATATCTCTGTCATTATCTGGGACCAGCCTGCCGCCGTTCTGCTTAGTGGCTCCACCTTGTTGCCCTGTTCAGTTGCTCCGCCTCGCCGTTCTGCTTAGTTGCTCCGCTTTCCCGCTCCGTTAGTCACTCTGCCTCTGCCGCTTCGTGACACTCGACTCATATCTTACTTTCTCAAAACTCGGTTGAGATCTTTGGAATGATTCAGTTCCTCTTTTGAGTATTTCATATCGAACCATTCTCTTCCTAGTTCTTTGAGAGTTTTTAGGTTTATTCCAATTATCATCTCTGATCGTTTCAGAGGTATTTTCGTTATTACATTGATTCTGTGTGGTCTCTGTGGATTCAGATTTATCGCAATTCTCCCCCAAACTAAATTTTTGTAGTATAGGTTCAAAAAATCGCCTCTTCTGAACTTTGTTTCATACGGGTTTAGGCTTGATCCTTCCATTCTGGAGGAAGAACGACTTTATAGGATTTAAATTGAATTGGTCATTATTCAATTGATCGTCAAATTCGCCTAAAACACCATCTCTCCATACACAGAATACTTGTTTATCCCCAATCGTCTTTTGATTAAGGTAACAATCAATTATTTCTTCAGCTTGATTATCTTGAGACTTCAAATGTTCTCTAGATGCAAGAACATATGCTTCAGAAAGCTCTTTCTTAGAGAACGTTTCTTGTTCACATCGTTTGTATCCATCTAATACGATGTTTTGCTTTTCATCAAAGTGGAAGCTTATAGCGCATTCATCCTCTCCTTGGTTGCTACTCAACTCATCAAGGAATGAAAATTTCCCTTTGAATCATTTTCACCTGTCGATTTTTCATTATCAGGTGTAACATTCTTTGGTTCATTATATCGTGAGGTATTAATTTGAATGTTTCGACCTTTCTGGCCACGAGGATAGGTTCCTACAGTAACCCTCTTGTGTGAGTTTGGATTGCTGATTGTTATCTCGGAATCTCCGTTTCCAAAGGTCTTAATTTCACTTTCCACCAAGACGTCAAAAGGTCTCCCTAATAACACTTGAAATGGCGCTTTATTCTGTACGTGTAGTTGTAAGTACACCGTAACTTCACCAAATTTAAATGGAATATTTCTTGCTAAACCAAGAGTTTGGTTTAATTTCCCACTTGCATCTTGCATTCTGATCGTGAATTCTGGATCCCAAGTAATTCCTAGACCTATAGCTATCAATCGATCTATCACAACAATTTGTGAACCTTGGTCCAATACACTTTCAATCTCTTCATCTTTATTATTGATTTCAGGAGTAACAGCACGTAATCCATTTGATTGATTTGCTACTACCACTGGATGATCACTATGGTCTTCATATGCCACGCTTTGATTAGCAACTATGGCAATGTTCCTTCGTTCATCATCAATGGAAAGGTCTCGTAGAAAACTTTCCACAATGTCTTTCTGCACTATAGATCCCACAGGGATGTCATTACGACTCTCAGTCAGGACTTCAAACATATCCGTCTGATCCTGCCAAAGATCTTCAATTCTAATGCATGTATCAATCATCTGTACCCTAGATGGATCGTCCAAAATTTCAGTTTCTCCATCTTCGGATAAAGTTGATACATAGTTATTCTTTTTAGTCCTTGGACGGACTCTTCTATTGCGTATCTTGCGCATAATAATCTTTCTGATAGCAGGTGATAAAGCTGCTAATTCTTCTGTACTCAAATCAACTTTAGCATCGAATATCTTCTTTGCTATATCTTCTTCTACACCTGGTCTCGAGACTTCATTTCTAATTTTATAGGCTGGAGTATATCCATGACTATCAATTTGATTCGTCTGGTCTCTTGGTACCTTCGTAGGTGTATTAATTTGAATAGGACGATACGTCCTAGGTTGAACATGATCATATGGTCTATGTTCGCTATTAATTTGATTCGTTGGTCTTGACGAAGGAATTAATTTAATAGCATCCTCGTCATCAGATTCATCAACATCTTCAATCGTGACTGAAGGCTTCTTCAAAGGCCAATCTATGGACTTTGGAGCCTCAAATCTCACTGTTTTCTGATTTCCATTGGTCGTTTCAACCAATTTCCCTGGTATTAAACCTGGTTTCTTGGGTATATGCACCCCATCAAATACTAATCTTTTCGTATTATCATTAAATTGATTTCGTTTTGCTTTCTCACTTTCCTCCGGAGCTACAGCATTGGATCTTAAAGTTCTCATGGACCGATCCTGCTCCTTCATTGGAGTACTTATTTTTTTCCATTTGAACTATCTTGGTTGAACACACGGACATCATCTTCTCGGTGTGCTTCCAAATTCCCAAGTCTATCTGATAGTTCCTCTATTCTTGTCATCCAAACAGCTAGATTGACGTTAGGATTCATCTGCTGGTCCATGACTTTATCATCTTCGTCATCTTCCATGTTTGCAAAATAGGATTCAGCACGATCCCATCCCAAGTCTTTCGCCATTTGTTCAATTTTCTTGTATCGAGGTATATTCGGATCGTCTCGAGGCATTCCAGCGTTGTCTCTTAATTTGTAACGCTTCGAGTCACCTCCTTCAGGCATCATCCAACCTCTTTTCGTAAATTCCAGCAAGTGTGGACATTCATTCATAAAATGATCTGTCGACTTGCACAAGAAACATGCCCACTGAGTTCCATTCGAACTTCTCGGTGTCGTATTTCTTTCAAATCTATTAGATTGATTCGAGGGACCACTCGGTGGTATCGAATTAATCATTCCTTTAGCATTTTCTTTGGCCATCTGTGCCATTACTGCTGTTAACTGTGTCATAATGTCTGCTCCTTCTTTGAAGTGCGACTGTAATGACTTCACAGCTCTAATTTCTTTCATGTTTGCCTCCATGAGGTCTTTATTCAACGCAACCATCTGCTGTTGTTCTTCCGTCAATTCCCTTGGAATCAAACTTTCTAATTTAATTCCCAGAAGATCTTTAAATTTGTCTTCTACTTTGGGTTTCAATGCTTGAAGATAGTTCCTATCTGTCTTGGGAACATCTGCAGCAAACGGCAAATTAATGTGTCCCCTACTAAATGAATTAGGGTTATTAATTGGTGGGCTTGAAGAAGCAATGGAAAGTGTTTGATAGTAGTTATCAAAAGAACTCCCAATCATATACTTTTCAGCCGCATTCATTACTTCGTCAATCTTGAAAGGGTCTTCCTTTCGTCTATCTGACATAGAAGTAACAGATACATCTTTCACAACTGTTTCTAGCACGCCTCTCCTTACTTCGGGAGTCATAGGTGCCAAGAACAATCTTACTGCATCACTATTTGTGATCATTTTTGGTTCGTCCATCAGCTTTTTCATTTCAGCATCGAAGAGGAGCCTGAAGATTCTCATCTTCTCCTGTTCACCTGCATCAATTGGATTAAATTGATGGACCAATTGTTCAAGCAATAATCTAGATCCTCTTTCGTCTCCTACAGATTGCGGAAACATATTCTTTAGATCCTTTTTAAATTGATCCCAATTCGGTTTCTTCACCGAATCAAAGACTCTTAATGCTTGTCTCGTTTTATAAGACGTCCATTCTAAAGCTAATCTCACTTTAGCCTCGTCAGATGTAATTCCTCCATGTTCAAATATGCTTTCAGTAGCTTCGAACCATGGTATCATTTGACTTGGATCAGTTATATCAAATAATGGTGCTGTCTTATACTTTCTTGGAAGTTTCGCACTGGCTTTATCAATCTCAGCCTTAGCTTCAGCTGACAACGCAGGCATTCCATAATTATTGGTAGTCATTTTGACTGATTCAATCGTATTACTTGCTTGAGGGATAGTCTGGGTTAACGTATCTATCAATCTAGTTGATTCAATCGATGTAGAAGATGTTGAAATTGACTCTGGAGCAATCAATTCAATTATATCTTCTTCAATATCAATCGGATTAATTTCTTTTCTCTTCCTTTTCAGATCGAGATTAGATTTCTTCAAATTCCTCGGCAAAGATGTAAGTCTTCCTCGAGATATAGATGATTCTGTTCCTCTAGAAACAGAACTTCCACGTGATTCTTCTGTCGGTATTTGAGAAGAGGATGGACGACTGGATTCGTTCGTAGGATTTAATAGGGATGTTCGAGCTGACGTGCCGAACGTAGATCTCCCAAATACAACTCCTGCTTTACGATATTCTTCCGGTGTCAATACTCCTGCTTTCTCCGAATTCTTCGAAGTACGCAGTTTTCCTGATGAACTAATGTTGACAGTTCACAGAAATGGTATCACAAAGATCAACACACTTCTACCAAATAATCGAATATAATCCAAACAAACGTTCAATTTAATTTATCAAGCTAATTGTAGCTTCAAAACCACCCCTCGCGGTGGGCTCCAGATAACGAGCTTGCCTCGTTTTTGTGTGAAAGAGAAAGGAAGGAATCTAATGGGCACTCCAACCAACCAATCTAATACACAATATGCGAGTTCACTGCTATCAAATTTATTTAATAGCAAGGGGTAGCGTTGGCAAAGGTTCCGCAAAGCTTTGAGAGCTAAGTACGAAGCTTTGATCAATCAATTTGAATCGTTCTAAGGATTCGATATATTCCTTTGATCAAGGTAGATTCAGCACAATTTGTGCTTTGGTTTGTATTGATTTGGGTATATCAAGAATTGGGGGTTTGAATCAAAGTAAATTAAAACCGAAACACACAGACCCCTACAGAGGGCTAGAACTATGTGCTGGCACAACCACACAGCGTGATTTGCCCTTAAGACCAACGACTGATCCTAAGTTCGAAGAATACCCAACAACTGGATAGACTTCTCGCAGTCACAAGGAGCAGAACATGACGTTCCTATACTCACAAGTGCCGGGCCCGAATGGCTGCTAGCGAAGAGGTTTCAGTCTGGCGGGAGTGTGTCTTTCCTTTTTACGGATTAGCACTGCAACGTTGTCCCAAAATCACGTGTATTCCAGATACATCGGATCGCTATTTATACATACAGAACACAGTACAATTAATTTAATACAATAAACGTTTGGAACCGCCAGGAAACTTCTACACTCGGTCAGATACCATTTAATTTGAATCTTCATGTCCTTATTTGGCCCATATTGGTTCCAAGATTCTAGTATACCTCCAAACATAGGTAGGTACTTCGATATTCATTTAATTTAATTGTTTTTGGAGGATGACTCGAATGGTGTTCAACTGTCATTGCTGTTCAACACTTACTTCGATCGTTTGTCACCTCGTCCGGAGGCAAATCAGCTCTCCTCGATTCTAATCCTATCAATCTGATTCATCTGGATTAAACTAATTGCTTCTCTCTTTCAATAGACACCCATTGTGCCTATACTCTATCAAGGGAGTTACGCATAGTATTCATTTAATTGTATTCTTCAATATTTTCTACATCAGGACTCTTTGCCATTCATTTGATATGCCTTCGGAGCCTCGCAGTCTTTCGATCGTTCTTCTAGTCATTTTCCTCAACCATGCAACTTGATTGGTCTATTAGACTAAATCACAGTCTTTTAGGTTAATGCATGATCTCGTTCTAGAAGGAGCATTTGATAATTCCTGAGTTCTAGAAAGTCATTTCGAGTCAATCCTCGGTTCATGGTCACTTGAGTAAGTTCTTCCAAACTCCTGCCAGTGTAAGGTCCAATAAGAATACCCTTGGTATGTCATACGTGAATGGTCATCCTTCGGATGTAGTCCGAGTCTGGTATAATCCTGCTTGACAAACAGGTAGACTGCTATCCGAAGGTAGTATCGGGGATGGGTAAACTAACCAACTTGTGGTAGTATGGGTATATGGTCCCTTCAACTTATTAGACTGATTCAGTATTGACTTTGACTGTCAATCTAGGTCTCAATTACAGTCCTCTTGATACAAATCTATAGGTGAAAATGTCACAATTCACAGCATAGACGTCTAGCCAAAATTTAGGCGTGTCAACGGGGAAACAACCCCAACGTCGTGCGGCTTCTGAATCTCCTCGTGACCCACCTCCTCACTTCGATTTGGACACTGGTGATCACGATGATCAAGACCCTCCTGTCGACCCCGACCATCTGGGCGCCGATAACAATCATGAACATCTGGATGACGACTCCGGCAGTTTACCGCGTGGTGAGCCTGGTGACCCCAGTGGTCCTGGTGGTCCTGGTGGTCCCGACAGTCCCGGCGGTCCTGGTGGACCTGGTGGACCCCGTTCTCCTATCTCTCCTGACATCCCCAACGAGCAACGTGCTATGTGTAAGACCTGGGTCAAAATAGGTCTTAGGGTAGGTTTTGGTATGTGGAGGTTTATGTTGTAGCGTGCTAGGAGCAGGCTGGAGCTCGAAGGGAGCTACGAGAACCGCGACCGAGGACGGGAATGACCTAGTAGTGGTTGGAACGACGAGATGGTGACCCTTGAGGGGTTCCTAGGAGGTCCAGGGAGGTCCCTAATGCGTAGGGAGGTTCAGGACGAGTGCGGGACCGTAAGATATTGCGTAGTAGGAGTTGTACTCGCTAGAACGTCAATATAGAGTCGAGTAGGTAGTTTATGCAACGGGGTCTCGAGGGTGTAAGCTCCTGAGAAGGGATATGCCAGGGAGGGTAGGTCCCTGGGGACTAGGTTTGAGGATGGTCGTCCTCGAGTGTGGGAGGTGGTAACGGAGAAGCAATACGTAGTTCGACGTGAGGGGTAGCTTCGACGTTACCTAGATCGAGGTCCCGAAGCTTACGAAGTAGCTAGGGAGCTCTGGGAGGTTTGGGGAAGGGTAGCTCACCAAGCGGGTAGGCGTTGGGGAGCTTTAGTAATGTTCGAGGGAGCTCGGAGACTCACTCGGAAGGCTTAGACTTGAAGTGAAAGCGTATATTCGATCGTATAGACGATCAGAGAGACAATAGACAGAAGTAGAGAGAAACAGAGGTAGAGAAACAGAGAGTAGAGAGAATTCCGTATAGGTAGCAGGTACAAAGGGACAGGGACTGGACCTATGTAAAGGGTGTGTGTTCAAAATATACCAAGCTGGGGATCCTTAGGATATACGAGTACTTATATAGACAGGAGGAAAGGATCAGGGGAACATTGTGTGAAGTGGACATCTAAAGGGGATGATCTAAGATATATGAGAATAGGCTGATGGGTGCGTGGACGAGTTCCCGGGTCTGTCAAGCGGTGGCGGTTGTGGAGGTATCGGGTTCTTGGATACGGTTTGAGGAGGTTTCGAGATGGCGTCTAGGGAGGGAGGGGAGGTTCCCATGAGGCAAGAGGGAGGTTCGGGGTGTTACTTGGGATAAAGAAGGGAGGAGTACTGCGTTGTGGCTTGGAGCCAGCGCATGACACTATGTGGGAACTCCTCTCGGGGTTCAAGGGCTCCATTGAGACCCTTGGTACCATCCTCGCCGCTCTCGGCCGTCCTTCTGACAGCTCTGAATCCAAGAGCAAGGTAAGGAGCCAGAGGTATTCGACGGTTCGGATCCCCGAAAACTCAAGACGTTCTTCGTCAATCTCGCCCTGGTCTTCAATGACCGTCCAAAGTATTTCACCGACCAACGGAAGGTGAACTACACTCTCTCCTATCTCAGTAGGTCAGCCAAAGAGTGGTTTGTCCCTGATATCCTCGACCCGGATCTCGACTCGCTGCCGGCCTGGACGTCCTCCTTCAAAGCCCTTGTAAAGGAGCTCCAGGATAATTTCGGCGTTTACGACGCCCAAGGCGAGGCCGAAGATTCTCTCAGTAATCTGAAGATGAAAGAAACCGAGAACATCCGGAAATACAACATCCGGTTCAACACCCTGGCTGCTAGTACCAACTGGGATTCTGCTGCCCTGAAATGGGCTTATGGACGAGGCCTAGCTGAACGCATTAAGGACGAAATGGCGCGTTTGCCCGAACCGGCGACGCTCGCCGATTATCGTCAGGAAGTTCTTCGTATTGACAATTGTTATTGGAAATGCGAGGAAACTAGAAAGCGTGAGGCTGGTAAGCCTTTCATTGCTCGGAACCCGAAGAAGGGTTCCTCGGACTTTAAGACTGGTTCTACTAACCAGCAAAACAACTCTCAGCCATCTGGCTCTTCGGCGCCGTTCACGCCGAAGCCTAAACCCTTCTCTGGTGGTAAGCCTAACAACAATGGTAAGCCCCAGAACTCTTCGAATTCCGGCCAATCCAGCGGTCAGCGCCCCGCATTCAACCATCTTGGTGCAGATGGGAAAGTACTTCCCTCAGAGAAGGAAAGAAGGATGAAGAATAATCTTTGTCTCTTCTGCGGTGGTAAGCATCAGATTGCTGACTGCAATAAGCGAAAGGCCCGAGAATCAAAGGGCCGTGCTGCCAAGGTTGAAGAAACCCCCGAAGCAACCGCTGAGGTTGTTGAAGAGGAATCGGAAAACTAGTCCGCAGCTCTTGTTCCCCGGTACGAAACAGGAGCTGCGTTGATCAGGTTCGTACCTCACCTGGGGAGTTATATCTCAACGCGTCCGCTCTTTCTTCCATTGAACGATCTCTTGTAATATCATTGACTACTGAATTTCCTTTGTCCGATTCGGCCGCGCCGGCCGAACCTATTTCTGCTCTTCTTAAATTTCCTACTCTTGTTGATTCTGGTTCTACTGACTCTTTCATCGATACTCGTTATGTTTCTCAAAATTCTATTCCTACGACCAAAATCTCTCCTGTTAATCTTCATCTCTTTGATGGTTCATTATCTTCTAAACCCATTACCGATATGGCGAATATTGCCGTTCGGTTCCCTTCTGGCGAGCTGCTTCTATTACCCTTTTATGTTACTCATTTAGATTCATCTTGTAAAGCAGTATTAGGTTACAGTTTCTTATCCCGCTACAATCCGTTGATTGACTGGGCATCTCGAAACATTACGTTCCGTAACACTTCACACTTTGATTCTCCACAGACGACTGTGCCTTCTGCTATCAACACCGTTGATGCAAAGGTCGCTGTTCCGCTACCGGAACCTTCGCCGTCGGTTTTACTGACAATTCAGGAGACCCCTCTTGGGGACTCACCTTGCTCTCGCTCTCGCCCCCGCTCTCGGACTTCACGGGCCAAGCCCCTTTCGTCTAAATTCCCTTTTGAACCCATCTATTCTTATCCTACGGTCTCTCAATTTGCTGCTCAGCTGGAAACTCCCGAGGTTGACATTGCACTGGTGAGTGCTGCAGTCTTTAACAGGGCTTGCAAGGACGCTGGTATGGAACCCATACTCCTTCGTGCTATTCACTCAGAGGTCGCAATTCATCCTCTAGCCTTCCTTTCCAGAACGCTTCACGCAGCTGAACTCAACTACGATACACACGACAAAGAGCTTCTGGCCATCTTCGAGGCCTTTAAAGCTTGGCGTCACTATCTGGAAGGCTCGGGTGATCCGGTGGACGTCGTCACCGATCACAAGAATCTTGAGTATTTCTCTACTACCAAGGTTCTTACACGCCGACAGGTCCGATGGTCTGAATTTTTACATCAATTTAATATGGTCATTCGCTTCCGACCGGGGAAACTCGGCGAGAAACCTGATTCAATAACTAGACGCTGGGACGTCTACCCTAAAGAGGGGGATATCGGCTACGCCCAAGTGAACCCTCATAACTTTCGTCCTATCTTTACTAACGAACAACTGACTGCATCTCTTCGAGCTACCTTCCTGGAAGGTCCGGTTTTACGAGCCTCTATTATCATGGATATCGAAGCCCTACACCAAACAATCATCCTCGCCCTTCCCGCCGGTCCGAGCTCTGTTGTTGGTTTGGAACTTGCAAAAGATCCTTCCAATGAATGTTGGAGCTTAGGTAGTGACAAGCTACTACGCCTTGACAACCGTATTTATGTCCCTAATCACGGCGATCTTTGCCTTCAAGTCCTCCACTATTTCCATGATCATCCACTTTCCGGCCATTTCAGCCAGAACCGCACTCTAGAAGCGGTACATCGTCAATACACCTGGCCCAAGGTCAGAGACTTTGTTCGTGACTACGTTACCTCTTGCACTATCTGTGGTCGCAATAAGCCCTGCCGTCATCGGCCTTACGGCTTGTTGAAACCTTTGCCGGTTCCGGTCCGACCATGGGACTCCATCTCTATGGACTTCATTGAGCAACTGCCAATGTCGAATGGCTATACAGCTATCCTCGTTGTTGTGGATCGATCTTCCAAGCAAGCTATATTTATTCCAACTCACGACACCATTACTTCCGAACAACTAGCTGAGCTTTTTGTTATTCACGTCTTCTCTAAGCATGGTGTCCCTAATCATGTTACTTCCGATCGTGGTTCCGAATTTGTTTCGGCGTTCTTCCGGGCTCTCGGTAAAGCGCTCTCCATGGAACTTCACTATACCTCTGGATATCATCCGGAAGCCGATGGGCAGACCAAGCGTGTCAATCAGACTCTCGAGCAGTACATCAGGATCTATTGCTCCTACCAACAGGATGACTGGTCGCCTTTACTTCCAATCGCCGAGTTCGCCTATAACAACGCTCCCAATGCTTCCACTGGTATTACTCCATTCTTCGCTAACAAAGGATACCACCCAAATATCACCGTTCGGCCCGAGGTCGATATGAAGTCTGATCTAGCTAGAGACTTCGTCGTCAACCTCAATGAACTCCACGCTTTCCTTCGAGAGGAAATCCTTTTAGCTCAATCTCGTTACAAGGAACAAGCTGACAGGAAAAGAATCTCGCACCCAGAGTTCCCGATCAGCTTCGAAGTATTTGTTCTTGCTAAGCATATTCGATCTACTCGTCCTACTGAAAAATTCTCAGAAAAATATCTTGGTCCTTTCAAGGTCATCAGTCGACCTGGTACTTTGTCTTACGAGCTCAAGCTCCCGGACTATCTTTGCCGCATTCACCCGGTTTTCCACGTCTCACAGCTGGAGCCGGTTACACCGAATCCATTCCCGAATCGTACTCAATCTCCTCCACCTCCAATTGAAGTTGATGGTGAAGAGGAGTACAACGTTGCCGAAATTCTGGACTCCAAGCTGGACAGAAGGTATAAGTGTTGTCCTCTATGTTACTATATTCGGTGGGCCGGTTATGAAGGTACCGATGATGAATTCTCTTGGGTTGCTGCTGATGAATTACATGCTGACAAGCTGGTACCCGCATTCCACGCTCGTTATCCTTTGAAGCCTGGACCTTGACCACAAAAAATCATTTTATTCCTTTCCCCGTTTTACGCCGCGCTCCGCCGAAGTTTACTTTGTGCGTTTTGAGGGTAAACACGATGATAGTAAATTGAGTGTTTATCCCTCTCTCTTAATTGTTCATCTCATTCTTCAATCTACTATTTCCCTTATATTTCTTTCACACTTAAACTAATTATACTTTGAACTAATTACTTCTTACGCCGCTTCGCGGCCCATTCGCTTTCCGATTTTAAATCGCGTTAACATTTTTTTTAGATACAAAAAAGCAATAAGCAAAAAATATGTACAGAAGGCAGAGGACTACAAGAAGTTACAAGAAGGGCCGCAGGGCCGAGGTCCGATGTCCGTGATACTACTACTCTACTCCTCCCTTTCCTTCCCTTTCTCCGACCGGGCCTTCTTCGGCGCCGACTCATCCCTCTCCTCTTCTTCCCTTTCCTCCATTTCCTCCTCTTCCCCAACCTCTTGCTCTACTCTCCCCTGTTCCTCTTCCTCATCGCTATCTGCAAGTCTCCGTTGTTTCTTCGGCAAAACCGACGGCCCAGCCTCCGGCAATTCTGGTGGCGTTCTTCTCCTCCTTGAGGCATCCGTAACCAACCAGTCCAGCTTCTGGTTCATGTGACGATGGTAGGTGTTCGCCTTCACCTGACTATCTCGAAGCTGCCGGTTGTCGGCGAGTAACTGAGCCACCTGGCTCTCCAGAACCGCCAGGCGCTTGCCGTACGGAGTTCCTCCCCCCTCTCGCTTCACCGTTGAGGGCCGCCCGGAGTACGAGCACTGTACCTTGGCGTCGTGGCAGGGTTTGCAAATGACAGAACTCCTCTTGCCAGCCTGCATCTGGCAAGAGATCTTCTTGCTCCTGCATCTTTCGCAGGGAGCCCTGTCATCTTCGTCATCGTCGTTGTCATCCCCGTCGCCGCCGTCATCGGGGTCCCCACCAACGGGCTATGAGCAGGAGAATCAGCACAAGATTATCGTTAAGGGGTATCAGTACTCACCTGGGCCTTGCCCTTGCCTTTTCCCTTGTTCTTTCGAATTTCCACCACCGGCTGCTGTGGGGAAACCGAACTCCCTCCTGGCGAGGAGCCACGTCGACTACGAGCGGTGGCCGCCTCCGCCATTCTCCTCCGGCGCTCCTCCAACTCCCGCGCTGCCGCCTCCTTCTTCCTCTGCGCCTCCTCCGCGGCCTTCCTGACCACCTCCTCCTCGGCTTTCTTCTTAGCCGCCGCCGCCACCTTCCTGGCCTTCATCCGGCGGACCTTCTCCTCTGCCCGCTGGATCACCTCGTCGTTGTCTTCCTCCACATCGTCGTCGTCGTCTTCTCTAGGCTCATCGGGGACGGTGAGATCGATGGGCGGTGGAGGAGCAGGCCGTGACCTCGAAGGTCCGGCGGTCCAAGATTTTTGGGTGGTGGTGGTTATGGTGCGGGCTCAAGCCTAAGAGGGGGATACTGTCAAGTCCATGCCTCGGGCCTCCATTCTGCCGCTCGGTACTCCGAAGATCTACTCTTATTGTAATCTCACTCCTATTGTTCTTTCTCGCTACACATACCCTTTCGTTCTAGTCCCTTCTTATTGTCTTTTACTTTACCCTGCAGGTACTACTCGTATAGCTCCTAGTAGTTAGTCTGGCACTCCGCACTGCTGCGCCGTTCCGTAGATATAAATACTGCCTGTATGCTACTGTAGTTCCTCAGTTTAATTATCAACTTAGATCTCCCTTCTCAACTTAACTCTTCTCTAAGACTTCAGGCTCAACGCCTTGAAGTACGTTCCCCTCGACCTTAGGACTTGAACGTTCTCTGGTCCGCTCCAACTTGGCTGCTACTTAGCTCCTTCCTCTTTACTCTCGATCTCCGGGGACTAACGGCGTAACAGCGGTGTTGTTAATAACTTCACTACTGTCCCATTCGTCTTCCGCACTTAGGCACCTTGTGGCTTTGGCACGGTTACACAGTGTACATGATCTTAACACTCTCCAGCGACAAAAGCACCCAAAGCAAAAATCAAAGCCTGCTCTGGGTGCTTTCACTGCTGGGAAGTACTCCCAAGTGCTCTGAGCTGCTTTCGGCTATTTAGCCGAACATACAGGTTTTGCAGATGAAATTCAAATTCCAAATCCGAGTCCTGGACTTCTTTCTATGTTTGTCCACACATCCTTTTTCAATTTATCTGCACGTAAATCTGCTTTCTGTCGAAACAACCGAATGACTGCCCTTCCTGTCGAAATCATCTTCGCTATCTTAGAGCATGTCTACTATCGCGGAAATAGTGGTCGTCCTGCTCTCATACTTTCAAGGGAACCAGATCACAAAACCTTTGCTTCCTCAATCTCCTCTTTCTGTATTGCACGACTGAAAAATTTCTGCTGAGTTGGATCCACATTTCTATCTGGGTCATTGCTTCCCATTGCTTCCACTGTGCCAAATACTTTGCATCTAAATTTGGTGGGATAATGACTGGGCTTTGCATGCATGACCGGAATTCCCTAAGCAGCTGTTCAATGGTCACTTCCATTTCCTTTGGTTTGCCATCCATCCAGTTGATATATAAGGACCAGAACTGTGCAATAGTTTTGCAGTTTTGTAACTTCTTCAGGTTATCCTCCTGAATTTTTGCAACTTTTGACCTCCCTCTGTGTGAAACTTCACCCTGTCTCATATCTTCAACCCCTGCTTTTCTCTCCCCCCCTACTTCTTGTGTAGAGCAGTTGAGACCTTCTGACCTTCTAGTGGTGGTAGGCCAGAAGTATAAATTTATCACATTTTCTGTGCAAATATGGTACAAAATAGTAATCTAAAATGATTCTGTATTTGTCTTAGGGGAGTCATCTGCACCGTTGTTACGATTTGGCGGGAGGGTGGCTATGCTTCCAAATTCGGATGTCCCGTGGGAACCTGACATTTTGGCAGGGTGTTGCCCACACCCATTACTTCGGCCAATGACTCAGTACCGGGCTCCACCGACGACATGGGAACTTGGGTATCCGTGCCAGACAGGGGAACATCCGTGATGTGATGAATGTAGCGTAACATCAACTGCTCCCAATCCGCAGTCAGCTGGTTGACACTGGGAAGGGCAGGAACGATATCATCCCACCTCCCAACGCCGTCGCTATGAGGGAGAGCTGTGGACAGCGCCAACATTCGTCTGTGAAGAGGAGGTTCAAGGGAGTTATCGGGGGGAGGAGCAAAACCCACATGCTGAGCAGCCGTCAGGAAAGGACCATCATTGTCGAACCGGGAGTGTTCCGATACCAGGCAATAGAGACCCTCATCCTCGTCCACAGCGTTGTTAAAGAACCATTGAATGCTACTAATGGACTGGATATAAAGATCTCCGTGGACACCCCGAGCCACCTGCATGTAATCCAACGCCAACCCGAAGTTGTGGGTAACAACGTCAGGGTCTTCAGACTCCAGTCCACGATGGAGGAAGGCGACCACAGCTTCAATAATCGCCCCGATATAACGGTGATGGTGGTGAAGGACGGTCACAGGGTCGGAACAATGAAGGCGGTGAGCAAGGGTAGCAACACGGCGGAGGTCCTCGCGAGCCTTATTAAGATCACCTTCGAGCTGCGAAAGGGGGGGCAGGACAACCTTGTAATAACCCTCATCAGGGTACTCCTTGACCATTTGCTCAACAAAAGCAGCATGATTGCGAGCACGATGGATCTCCTCTTGCAATTCTTCCACCAGGCGACGTTGACGTGTTGCTAAAGCATTAGACTCGTCAACACGACCTTGTTGGTACAGCAAGGTGATCATCAGCTGCGAACTCTTGCGAGTAGAGGAGGACACCTTCTCCACAGCGACCTTGCGCTCCCTAACAGCATCTCGAAGGTCCTCTTGCACTTTTTGAAAACGCTCCAAGAGACTCTGAGGAGAAGAAATCAATCATGGATTAAAAGAGGAAGAAAACTTAAGTACTCACTTGACCAGGGGTGCCCGGTAAGGCTTCATCCAAAGCGACGAACTGATCCAACACGCGACGGTACTCCGTTTCGTGCTCTAGGACCTCATGGCGAGAAGACTGCAACTGCTCTACTTCTCGTTGTCGTAGCTCCCTTCGAGCTCCAGCCTGCTCCTAGCATGCTACAACATAAACCTTCATATACCAAACCCTACCCTAAGACCTATTCTGACCCAGGTCTTACAGACGGTGAGAAAAGGAAAATGATAGGGGCTGCATACTTTATGACAGCCAGCTCGTCTCACATCCCGATCCTATAATTTCTTCATCATCCTTACATGCTTTCCGTTCTCCGACCTCGATGAAGACAAAGAATATGCCACACTAGTGGATAGTGGAGCAACTAGATGCTTCATAGACAAAACCGTCGCTATGCGACATCCCGAAAATTTGGTCGACCTAACAAACAGCATCCCTTTGGAGCTGTTCGATGGGCAACCTACCTCCGCAGGACTGATAACTCAGACCTACACTGACCAGATCAGCTTTGCGGATGGAACAATTCACAAGGTGGAGTTCCTAGTGACTCGATTACACCCCATGGCTCCGATCGTGCTAGAATTGCCATGGCTATGCATGCACAACCCAGTAATTGACTGGAAGGAACTTTGTCTGACATTCCAGGACTGAAATGCCCAAATTTCAGCAGCCCTTGCATTGGAAATTGTCCAACCAGGCACCGAGGGAGGTACCGAGGAACTAGGAAGGGGGGTAAACGGCAAAGAAATACACGAAGGAACTCTCTAACCACCTCCTGAAGCTCCTCACCAACCTCCTGAAGCTCCGCAACAACCTCCAGAAGCTCCCCTTAAAGTTCCAAGGACGAGGGTGAAACTAGAGGAAGTAAAGGACGAGGAGTACGGGGCGAGACAACCTGGTCCGCACGAGTTCAAAAATCTAGGGCCAGATGACCCAATCCTTGTGGGGATCAACAAATGGCTAGCGTTCGCAAGCAAAAGCACGGAACAAGAGGTGGAGGAAACCCTTGAGGCGGGACGATCTGCCATGGAGGCAGTAACCCCGAAATCAGCGAAGGATTCAGAGGAGGCCTACAAAAAGTGGAAGAATAGGGAGTAGGAATGATCCTCCTCCTGGCCTGGAGTGAAGCAAAAAGTCCGGTGGAGGAAGAAAAGAAGGGAACATGGACCTTATCCCAACCTCCCCACCTTAGACATCGAGAGTCTGAACATACCCAAGATTCCGTCAAGGTCTGGTCTGACTCCCAAGGGTTCAATAAGATGCAACAACTTCCGAAGAAAGCAACTCATAGCGGGTACCCATGTGGTGGAACAAAAATTGGATCCTACCATACAAGGGAAGCCCATCAGCATAATAGGAGCTGCTGGGATGGATCGTCTACTGAGGGAGGGAACCCCAGTGTACTTCCTTCATATATCTCCCACGAAGGAAGAGTCCCCTATCAAAGAAATGCTTCCGGTGAGTGATAGCAGCAACCAAAGGATCCTGAGAGTGGAAACCCTAGTCCGGAACAAGGGGGGGCCGTCAAGGAGCATGACGAAGAAGCTTCAAAGCAACAGGAGACGGAGGAGTTAAAGAAATCCATTCCCATCCAATACCAGGACTACCTGGATGTATTCTCACCCGGAGAAGCAAGGACGCTACCTCCTCACCGACCCTACAATATCAAGATCGAAACGGAAGGGGATGCAATACCTCCCATAGGGAAGCTCTACAACATGTCTGAGAAGGAGCTGAAATCTCTCAAGGAGTACATCGATGAGATGTTGGGGAAGGGGTTCATACGGTCCTCCAGTTCCCCTGCAGGAGCTCCTGTCTTGTTTGCCAAGAAAAAGGATGGTACCCTGCGACTCTGCGTCAACTATTGAGCTCTGAACAAGATCACGAAGCAGAACAGGTACCCTCTACCACTGATAGGCACCTTAGTGGATCAACTACGGAAGGCGATGACACGCCTAAATTTTGGCTAGACGTCTATGCTGTGAATTGTGACATTTTCACGCATAGATTTGTATCGAGAGGACTGTAATTGAGACCCAGATTGACAGTCAAAGTCAATACTGAATCAGTCTAATAAGTTGAAGGGACCATATACCCATACTACCACAAGTTGGTTAGTTTACCCATCCCCGATACTACCTTTGGATAGCAGTCTACCTGTTTGTCAAGCAGGATTATACCAGACTCGGACTACATCCGAAGGATGACCATTCACGTATGACATACCAAGGGTATTCTTATTGGACCTTACACTGGCAGGAGTTTGGAAGAACTTACTCAAGTAACCATGAGCCGAGGATTGACTTGAGATGACTTTCTAGAACTCAGGAATTATCAAATACTCTTTCTAGAACGAGATCAGGCATTAATCTAAAAGACTGTGATTTAGTCTAATAGACCAATCAGGTTGCATGATTGAGGAAAATGAATAGAAGAGCGATCGAAGTATGATGAGGCTCCGAAGACATATCAAATGAATGTCAAAGAGTCCTGACGTAGAAAATATTGAAGAATGCAAACAAATAAATACTATACGTAACTCCCTTGATAGAGTATAGGCACAATGGGTGTCTATTGAAAGAGAGAAGCAATTAGTTTAATCCAGATGAATCAGATTGATAGGATTAGAATTGAGGAGAGCTGATTTGCCTCCGGATGAGGTGACAAACGATCGAAGTAAGTGTTGAACAGCGCTGACAGCTGAACACCATTCGAGTCATTCTCTAAAAACAATTAAATTAAATGAATATCGAAGTACCTACCTATGTTTGGAGGTATACTCGAATCTTGGAACCATTATGGACCAAATAAGGACATGTAGATTCAAATTAAATGGTATCTGACCAATTGTAGAGGTTTCCTTGCGGTTCCGAACGTTTATTAAATTAAATTAATTGTATTGTGCGACTCTATATTCTGTATGTATAAATAGTGATCCGATGTATCTGGAATACAAGTGATTTTGGGACGACGTTGCAGTGCTAATCCGTAAAAAGGAAAGACACACTCCCGCCAGACTGAAACCTCTTCGCTAGCAGCCATTCGGGCCCGGTGACACGCCTAAATTTTGGCTAGACATCTATGCTGTGAATTGTGACATTTTCACGTATAGATTTGTATCGAGAGGACTGTAATTGAGACCCAGATTGACAGTCAAAGTCAATACTGAATCAGTCTAATAAGTTGAAGGGACCATATACCCATACTACCACAAGTTGGTTAGTTTACCCATCCCCGATACTACCTTCGGATAGCAGTCTACCTGTTTGTCAAGCAGGATTATACCAGACTCGGACTACATCCGAAGGATGACCATTCACGTATGACATACCAAGGGTATTCTTATTGGACCTTACACTGGCAGGAGTTTGGAAGAACTTACTCAAGTGACCATGAACCGAGGATTGACTCGAAATGACTTTCTAGAACTCAGGAATTATCAAATACTCCTTCTAGAACAAGATCATGCATTAATCTAAAGGACTGCGATTTAGTCTAATAGACCAATCAAGTTGCATGGTTGAGGAAAATGACTAGAAGAACGATCGAAGTACTGCGAGGCTCCGAAGACATATCAAATGAATGTCAAAGAGTCCTGACGTAGAAAATATTGAAGAATGCAATTAAATGAATACTATGTGTAACTCCCTTGATTGAGTATAGGCACAATGGGTGTCTATTGAAAGAGAGAAGCAATTAGTTTAATCCAGATGAATCAGATTGATAGGATTAGAATCGAGGAGAGCTGATTTGCCTCCGGACGAGATGACAAATGATCGAAGTAAGTGTTGAACCGCAATGACAGTTGAACACCATTCGAGTCATTCTCTAAAAACAATTAAATTAAATGAATATTGAAGTACCTACCTATGTTTGGAGGTATACTAGAATCTTGGAACCAATATGGACCAAATAAGGACATGTAGATTCAAATTAAATGGTATCTGACTGAGTGTAGAAGTTTCCTTGCGGTTCCGAACGTTTATTGTATTAAATTAATTGTACTATGCGACTCTATATTCTGTATGTATAAATAGCGATCCGATGTATCTGGAATACAAGTGATTTCGGGACGACGTTGCATTGCTAATCCGTAAAAAGGAAAGACACACTCCCGCCAGACTGAAACCTCTTCGCTAGCAGCCATTCGGGCCCGGCACTTGTGAGTATAGGAACGTCATGTTCTGCTCCTTGTGACTGCGAGAAGTCTATCCAGTTGTTGGGTATTCTTCGAACTTAGGATCAGTCGTTGGTCTTAAGGGCAAATCACGCTGTGTGGTTGTGCCAGCACATAGTTCTAGCCCTCTGTAGGGGTCTGTGTGTTTCGGTTTTAATTTACTTTGATTCAAACCCCCAATTCTTGATATACCCAAATCAATACAAACCAAAGCACAAATTGTGCTGAATCTACCTTGATCAAAGGAATATATCGAATCCTTAGAACGATTCAAATTGATTGATCAAAGCTTCGTACTTAGCTCTCAAAGCTTTGCGGAACCTTTGCCAACGCTACCCCTTGCTATTAAATAAATTTGATAGCAGTGAACTCGCATATTGTGTATTAGATTGGTTGGTTGGAGTGCCCATTAGATTCCTTCCTTTCTCTTTCACACAAAAACGAGGCAAGCTCGTTATCTGGAGCCCACCGCGAGGGGTGGTTTTGAAGCTACAATTAGCTTGATAAATTAAATTGAACGTTTGTTTGGATTATATTCGATTATTTGGTAGAAGTGTGTTGATCTTTGTGATACCATTTCTGTGAACTGTCAACATTAGTTCATCAGGAAAACTGCGTACTTCGAAGAATTCGGAGAAAGCAGGAGTATTGACACCGGAAGAATATCGTAAAGCAGGAGTTGTATTTGGGAGATCTACGTTCGGCACGTCAGCTCGAACATCCCTATTAAATCCTACGAACGAATCCAGTCGTCCATCCTCTTCTCAAATACCGACAGAAGAATCACGTGGAAGTTCTGTTTCTAGAGGAACAGAATCATCTATATCTCGAGGAAGACTTACATCTTTGCCGAGGAATTTGAAGAAATCTAATCTCGATCTGAAAAGGAAGAGAAAAGAAATTAATCCGATTGATATTGAAGAAGATATAATTGAATTGATTGCTCCAGAGTCAATTTCAACATCTTCTACGTCGATTGAATCAACTAGATTGATAGATACGTTAACTTAGACTATCCCTCAAGCAAGTAATACGATTGAATCAGTCAAAATGACTACCAATAATTATGGAATGCCTGCGTTGTCAGCTGAAGCTAAGGCTGAGATTGATAAAGCCAGTGCGAAACTTCCAAGAAAATATAAGACAGCACCATTATTTGATATAACTGATCCAAGTCAAATGATACCATGGTTCGAAGCTACTGAAAGCATATTTGAACATGGAGGAATTACATCTGACGAGGCTAAAGTGAGATTAGCTTTAGAATGGACGTCTTATAAAACGAGACAAGCATTAAGAGTCTTTGATTCGGTGAAGAAACCGAATTGGGATCAATTTAAAAAGGATCTAAAGAATATGTTTCCGCAATCTGTAGGAGACGAAAGAGGATCTAGATTATTGCTTGAACAATTGGTCCATCAATTTAATCCAATTGATGCAGGGGAACAGGAGAAGATGAGAATCTTCAGACTCCTCTTCGATGCTGAAATGAAAAAGCTGATGGATGAACCAAAAATGATCACAAACAGTGATGCAGTAAGATTGTTCTTGGCACCTATGACTCCTGAAGTAAGGAGAGGCGTGCTAGAAACAGTGGTGAAAGATGTATCAGTTACTTCTATGTCAGATAGACGAAAGGAAGACCCTTTTAAGATTGACGAAGTAATGAATGCGGCTGAGAAGTATATGATTGGGAGTTCATTTGATAACTACTATCAAACACTTTCCATTGCTTCTTCGAGCCCACCAATTAATAACCCTAATTCATTTAGTAGGGGACACATTAATTTACTGTTTGCTGCAGATGTTCCCAAGACAGATAGGAACTATCTCCAGGCATTAAAACCCAAAGTAGAAGACGAATTTAAGGATCTTCTGGGAATTAAATTAGAAAGTTTGATTCCAAGGGAATTGACGGAGGAACAACAGCAAATGGTTGCGTTGAATAAAGACCTCATGGAGGCGAACATGAAAGAAATTAGAGCTGTGAAGTCATTACAGTCGCACTTCAAAGAAGGAGCAGACATTATGACACAGTTGACAGCAGTAATGGCACAGATGGCCAAAGAAAATGCTAAAGGAATGATTAATTCGATACCACCGAGTGGTCCCTCGAATCAATCTAATAGATTTGAAAGAAATACGACACCGAGGAGTTCGAATGGAACTCAGTGGGCATGTTTCTTGTGCAAGTCGACAGATCATTTTATGAATGAATGTCCACACTTGCTGGAATTTACGAAAAGAGGTTGGATGATGCCTGAAGGAGGTGACTCGAAGCGTTACAAACTAAGAGACAACGCTAGAATGCCTCGAGACGATCCAAATGTACCTCGTTACAAGAAAATTGAACAAATGGCGAAAGATTTGGGATGGGATCGTGCTGAATCCTATTTTGCAAATATGGAAGATGACGAAGATGATAAAGTCATGGACCAGCAGATGAATCCTAACGTCAATCTAGCTGTTTGGATGACAAGAATAGAGGAACTATCAGATAGACTTGGGAATTTGGAAGCACACCGAGAAGATGATGTCCGTGTGTTCAACCAAGATAGTTCAAATGGAAAAAAATAAGTACTCCAATGAAGGAGCAGGATCGGTCCATGAGAACTTTAAGATCCAATGCTGTAGCTCCGGAGGAAAGTGAGAAAGCAAAACGAAATCAATTTAATGATAATACGAAAAGATTAGTATTTGATGGGGTGCATATACCCAAGAAACCAGGTTTAATACCAGGGAAATTGGTTGAAACGACCAATGGAAATCAGAAAACAGTGAGATTTGAGGCTCCAAAGTCCATAGATTGGCCTTTGAAGAAGCCTTCAGTCACGATTGAAGATGTTGATGAATCTGATGACGAGGATGCTATTAAATTAATTCCTTCGTCAAGACCAACGAATCAAATTAATAGCGAACATAGACCATATGATCATGTTCAACCTAGGACGTATCGTCCTATTCAAATTAATACACCTACGAAGGTACCAAGAGACCAGACGAATCAAATTGATAGTCATGGATATACTCCAGCCTATAAAATTAGAAATGAAGTCTCGAGACCAGGTGTAGAAGAAGATATAGCAAAGAAGATATTCGATGCTAAAGTTGATTTGAGTACAGAAGAATTAGCAGCTTTATCACCTGCTATCAGAAAGATTATTATGCGCAAAATACGCAATAGGAGAGTCCGTCCAAGGACTAAAACGAATAACTACGTATCAACTTTATCCGAAGATGGAGAAACTGAAATTTTGGACGATCCATCTAGGGTACAGATGATTGATACATGCATTAGAATTGAAGATCTTTGGCAGGATCAGGCGGATATGTTTGAAGTCCTGACTGAAAGTCGTAATGACATTCCTGTGGGATCTATAGTGCAGAAAGACATTGTGGAAAGTTTTCTACGAGACCTTTCCATTGATGATGAACGAAGGAACATTGCCATAGTTGCTAATCAGAGTGTGGCATATGAAGACCATAGTGATCATCCAGTGGTAGTAGCGAATCAATCAAATGGATTACGTGCTGTTACTCCTGAAATCAATAATAAAGATGAAGAGATTGAAAGTGTTTTGGACCAAGGTTCACAGATTGTTGTGATAGATCGATTGATAGCTATAGGTCTAGGAATTACTTGGGATCCAGAATTCACGATCAGAATGCAAGATGCAAGTGGAAATTAAACCAAAATCTTGGTTAGCAAGAAATATT
>NW_025764399.1:0-58166 GCF_021015755.1 Lentinula edodes
AGAGAAATGGCTGCAAGGCATATTGTAGATGGCATGAAGAATGATATTCAATCTTGAGGATGATTCTGGAACATGAACTACTGGATCAGAGTTTTTCATGCTCGAGAGGTAGCTTGGAATCAAAGCATGGAATCCAGTATCTGGTACAGCAAGGAGCACATGGGAGTGGACATGAAATAGAACTGAATCAGAGGTGAAAAGAACAATGTCAGGACTGCCATGATGACTGTGCCACCTTGCAGACAGGCAGAATATAGTTGAAACTTCAGTGCAGGTAGAGGCCAGCATAGGATCCTCTTGTTCATTTGTCTTGGATACCAAAAGGAATAATGAGGTGATGTGAATTCCAAAGCTATATTGAAAACACACTGGCAAAGTCAAAACTTGTGAGAAAGGCATCAAAGCAGGTTGTGAATGTGAACTGTAGTCCTCTTCGTACTACAGGAAGAATGAGGGATGCAAATTTGAGGATTATGCAAACCACACACAGGAGAGGTCAAAACTTGTGAGAAAGGCATCAAAGTAGGCTTTAAAAACATATTGTAGTCCTCATTCAACTATTGAGAGAATGAAGATACAATTCTAAGTATCGTGATGATGACGCACCGGAGGGCTCAAATTTTGTGAGAAAGGCATCGAAGGAAACTTCGGATGTGAGTCATGGTCCTCTTGGAGCTATGGCAAGAATGAGGAATATGCAAATATACGGATTGTAAGAGCGACACACTTGAGTCAAAACTTGTGGAAAGGGCGTTGAAGAAAACTCCGAAACTGCCTCTGAGTCGGGCCACTGAACCATCGAGTTCCAGTGGAAAGGTTCCGTCATCGAAAACTTCCGAATCTGTGGCGATACGCCCAAACGAAATTCGAGGAATGAGCTACGAGTACAAGTCGCAATGGGAAAGAAAGAACGTCGAGAGAAAGATGGGGATGTGCCCGGGATGTGCCGAGGCTATGTTGGGATATGTGTAATAATCATACCCCACTGAGAACTGCACGAGGCATTACTATTAAAATCAATGGCCGAGGTGCATGTGGTTCGCAATCAGTACTTTAGTATACACGGAGAACTCAAGATATCGTACTCTATTCATTGCATTGGCCCTGTTCTACTGCAATGCATCGTTGAACTCATAAGAAGGAATACAAAGCACCTCCTGGACTTGATGAACACTTCTGCTACCCCCGATTATACTTTCGGAATGTTGCTCAACGTTATCAACACCTTTCTGACAGCTCAATCCTGGCACCATAACTTCGGAAGATGAATACGCTTGTCTGTCTAATTTGCGGATCCGCGACATGTGTCATTAAGTCCAAGCAAGGTAAATACTTGAATCTTGAACGGCAGCACAGTAGACAAAATTATTTGACGTCACCTAATGGAATCCTGCTGCTAGCATTCCGGCCACGACGGTGGCTACCAGAAAGGAAAACAGATCCGCCCATTGCGCAAAGATCGACGGTTTGACTGCATGAGAGACTGCATGGTGGTGGAAAATTCGACAGAAGTTCGAGACTCGGCTTTGTGTCGATGGACTCTTCATAGATAGAACGATCTCACGCAAACAACTTTCGAGGTGACAAAATTCCAGGAAGCAATCTCCATGAAGTGGACAGAGAAACATTACTTCGTAAAACACTAGTTGTGTTCGATCGTTCCACTTCAGTTACGATTGAGGCACATAAGTGGATCTTGACATTTTTTCATAAAGAAGCGTATGTCCACTAGTGTCCAACAATTGGGATTCATATTTTCGGATATTCAATTTGTATGCACGGCGTAAATGTAGTACGATAGAAAGGTCAGTCAATAAACACAAGAAAAACAACAAAGATCCCAGAAGCACTCACTACTACTGATGGATAAAGCAGACCAAAGGCATCAGAGACAAGTTCCACCGCTTCGATTTCAGAGAGTCCACTATTTAAGTGTCCAGGCAGTTCATGAATATCTATCGATATCACAGAGCATTGTATCTGGCCGCTAGAAAATGAACCCATAATGACTGACAATTAGTCTGGAAAAAAGATGAACCGATAAGTGGTACGTACGATGGGAGAACTGCAAAACTCATACGTATTGACATGTACATGCTCTAGCGTCATGTCACCTATTGAACTCTACGGAACAACTCTGGTACAACTCATGATCAAAAGAACGACTTGAAATAGAAGTTTTGAGCATATGGCTTGGAAGAACGCCTACTTAAAATGCCCTTGGTATTGGTAAGACGCTGGAATGAATGTTAAAGATCGTGAGGTCGAGAAGGAAAACAAAAAAATGGTGTGAGAGATTCCGGTGCACTCATCGAATGTCTGCCGGCTGCCCTTTTTCGGAGAATGTCAGCCTTCTACCTCGCGACCCTCTTCGGCCAAGCAAGCAGGGCAAAAGGAGGGCAAAAGAAGGCCTAGCTAGGAGGCCAAGACCGGAAGACCCTGGAAGCTGCCGTGGCGAGTCAGGCTATGGTATCTAGAAATACAGCTTCAAAATAATATTGACTATCCAATGTGCTCAATGATTGCAGTCGATGAATGATAATTTTTGACAGAATGAAATCAAGAATTGAAAGAGATTACATACACAACGCATTCGGTTTTTACACCGAAAGTGGTAAATTGCGCATGTGACTTAGCTCCCGCCCGGCGGTGCCCTTTAGCGCCATGTCTGCGCCAATTTTTATGATATTTTCACAACACAACACACAAGAATCTTCATGGATTTCTTCCTGCAACACCTACATTCTGCCTGGATGATGGACTTACCTGGCTATTACTCACGAGGACTCCGACTCAATTACCTCCAAGCTCGATGCTGCCGATACCTCCCATTCCAAGACAAGCTTGACTGTTCCTTGAGGGGCAATATCATACAACAACCAATTCATCTTGCCGTCACTCCCCAACTCCGAGCCAGTATAGGCAGATTTCACACCGTCGGCTGCTTTTCCAGCTCTGTCCATCCCTGTCCCTGTTCCCACAACCACGGTAGACTTGCTACTCTCCGCAGTGACACTGATAAAGTTCGTATCATCAAAGTTGTTGGCGTTTTCGTTTGGAGAAGAGGAATGGAGATGCTCCATGTCAGTTTCCGCACCATCCCATTGTGCAACGATACGCATTACAGGTGTTTGTCGGCTCGTCGCAGGTGCTTGGGGTGTCTGAACAGTTGAGGGATTGGAGACGGAGACGGCCTTTTCGCCGCCTACACTTGATCCTAGTCCGGATTGCGACGAAGGGGAAATGCCGGAAAACCCGTCTTGAGACTTTCGAGCGCTGAAAGGTATCCTCATTGATGAAAATCGTTTCCCGATTGTCGAGCCAGTTTTAGAAGAGACAAGGGAGCTAGCTTCGTCAACCTTCATCGAATCTGGGCCTTTGATGGTTGCAGTCCCAGGTAGAATAGCCTCATTTTGAACTCGACTATGACTCTGACCCCTGCCTATCTTCCCATCGAAGATCATTGCAAGTTTGCTCTGCTCCAACTCCGTAGGCGTCAAGACTTTGACCTTGATCCTCTCATCTTCGCTCACCGGTACGCGATCGAGAATCTTCATCGCGTCGATGCTGCCGCGTTTAGTGTTCACCACTGTGATGCGCTGAGAGTAGAGAGTCGTGGTAGTTTTAGTGGTACCAAAGGTACTAAGGCTGTTGATGCCAGTGAACCCAGTGAACGGAGTACGGTGTGTAATTTTCGAGGAGAGAGGGTGGTAGGTTATTTTGACGGACGAGTCAAGGCTGATATGCACATAAACGTCAAAGTGGTAATTGGACAGAGAGGTATAAAAAAACTCACCCTAGACTGCAGTCAAATGTTTCATCAGGCCCAGAAGCAGGAACATCAGTACGAGCGATGAAGGTTCCGTCGACGTAAACGCTCGCTTTTCCTGGTATCAGTGCGTATTCAGAAACATTCTTAATTTTGGCCTAAAGAAGTCGTCGCGTCAGTAAAAACCCAGGTTTTACTTCCACGGGCACGCACATTGAGATGAACCCTCGTATCAATCTTTGGTACCGCAAACCACTGTAGCTTCGTGTTCAGCTCCTCTTTCAGCTCAACAACGGTAACATTGTGCGCCATACCATCAGATGGAACATTGATAAGCCCCGGTATCTGGAAAACGGAATGATTGAATCGACCGTCGCCTTTCGAGGTTACAGTCAAGCCGAGAGTGTTAAGCGCCCTGGGCGCAGGCGTAGGGACTGAAATGACTACCGGTGGTGGAGTTCGACTACGCCTGCTTCGACTCGAGCTGGAACTTCTTCGCCTCTGACCACGGTAATTTTCAGGCGAGTAGCTTCTGTCTCTGCTCCCTCGACGCCTAGGTCTTCCACTTCCACTATGTGAATGAGAGTATCGTGCCGACATCACTCCCGGAGCAGGGATGATCGACATCGGTTGTACAACGCGGTACGGCTTTCTGTAAGTGGAAAGTTTCAGAGGATTAAGGGTAGGAATCAGAACACCGTATGAAGGGGTAGTGGTTTCGAGCGTCAAGGGGACATTAGTCCAATCCTGTAGAAGGGCAATGAGTCGCGACCATGTAGTAATGTTCATAGGTTTACTTGCCTCGCCTGTATTTTGGACGATTGCTGCCTTATAGACCAACGTTAAAGGGTGATCCTTTGATTCTACATTGACTCTGATATCGTATATGGCTTCCCAGTTCGCGGAGAACACGGCTACATGGACGATAAGTCAAAGACGAAGATCGTTTGTGACGTTGAGCAAGATTACCATAAACGAGTTGCAGTTCAATTTGTCCTTCATTCTCAGCGAACAAACCCACTGATACCTGCATGCCAAGTGTACCACCACCGGACTGACACAATTGCTCCGCTGCAATTCTATCCTTCTGCGTCTGAATTTCTTTGTACACTTCATCTTCTTCGTTTTTCAATCTCGCTAGTTCCTCATCAAGTTTACTCCCGTGCAAGTTGTAGCTCTCCAAAAACAAGCCAACCTGGCTCAGGGGAACATCATGAACAGACATAGAGCCCATGTATGCTTCCAAGGCACGAGAAGAAGTCCTAGCTCGGTGTATGGCATTTCGTATAAGGTCTTTTCTGGCAAGAAGTTCTGGTAGGGTAGGTGATGTGGTGATTTGAGCCTGAGCAGGCATTGTTGATAGCGAAACATCGTGAATAGTAGCATCCCCGTGTCCCTGTACTCTGTGGTACAGCTTCAGCATTAAGCTTCGTGACTGCCCGAAATTGGACGTAAAATGTATACCTCAACGACTCTTGTTCGATAACATTTGGCAGTCCAGTGATATACAACTGATTCTGGCCCGTTTGAACGTTGAATTTGAACTGTCGACAGATCTCTGCGCGACCAGTGTACAAGTTGACATGATGTAATTTGCTGTCCTTCAGAGAGACGAGTGAAATGGTGTTTGTAGTATGATCTAGTGGTGGAGGGGTTGCCATGAGGGAAAAGCTGTAGAATTATTCAGTTCAGTCACTCTTTTATGTATTTACACAGAGATGAACAATACCCTTCCGGAAGGAATAGCCGCTGTCAATTGACGTCCATCCCCGTCGAGCAAAGCTGAGGCGTCTATTGCCATGATATGCTTGGAAGAGAAGCTCAACTGGCCGTGGGGGTCCCGGCCGGTCCCTAGACAGGAACGCCGGGTCCGGGGTCGCTCCCCATGACTTGCGCAACTACTAATAACACTCGTGTCTATCTATCTATCTCGTGGCTGCAGCATGTCCGAGTCCTTTCTAATTCTCGTTTGATTCATAAAATTATAGTCGTTGATCTTCTGATGCCCGTGGTTCACTCTGGCTCACTCCGAGAGATGATTGCACTCATTATCATTCTTTCGAGATCCAGGGTTCTTTACTATTATTATTGTTCAAGCTCAAGCTCCAAAGTACGAAGCGTTCGACGTGACTTGTGTCAATCTTCATTCATCCGTTTCCACTCTTCTTCTAAAATGCCCATATAAATCATATCTTCCCAATGACCATCGATCCAATTCACCTTTCGTTTCCTTCCTTCTTCGACGAACCCGCTGGATATCGTAAGGATCAAATTTATGAGTAGTTCAGTGATGATTCAATAATAGCTCACACTTTCTTATACAAATTCACCGCTCGCTTGTTCCCATTAAACACCATCAGGCTCACTCGATGCAGGCCCAGAGTATGAAAGCAATAGTCCACTACAAACCGCGTTACTTCTTCTCCGTATCCACGGCCCCAAAATTTTGGTTCTAGCATGATTGCAAAGATCCCATCGCGGTTCTTTGGATGGCTCATGGTTATTGACGTGGTCCCAACGAACTGACCGACTTCTGTATCCACTGCCTGCTTCAAGTCGTGGATAGTGTCGCTGCTGCTGCTGCCGCCGCCCCTTTCCCGCGTCTCAATGGTCAAGAACATTACAGCATCGTCAACAGAAGCTGCAACCTTGTCCATGAATTTAGGCCCTTGAGGGACAATGTACTCGTTAGATATCGTCGGTAAGACGTCTGCATTATTCCAAAGGTCCAAGATATGGCGCGCATCTGAGAGTTCAAATCCACGGAGGTGTAACCGATCCGTGATGAACATGGTTGGACAGATAAATAGGGCCGAGATCTAAAATATTTCGACTGAGAGTCAAGTAGTTTTATCCTCAAGTCGAACCCCATGTGTATCCTACAGAACATATTATCAGAGCCTTTGAGATTAGCACTTGCGTTTACTTTGTCTTACAAATTTTTCGACCCCTCTGCGGCGCAGGGCCAACTCCTTGATAATTGCGGGTGCGCAGGTGCAACGGGAAACGGGATCAGGCTGCGATCGCTATAGTCCCAGGTGCTCCCGCAACGTATCAAAGCCGCTTTGACTGAGGAACTTAGGACTACGATGCCGTAAAAGTGACCTTGAAAATAAACGCTGCGCAAGAGAATTTATTTAATCCTTGTGCTCTGCGCAGAGTGCTTACATGTATATACAAGAGTGTATTCATCTATGTCCTCAAATGACTAAGGTTACATGTAACCCGGATGAACCAGATTGTAAGTATGATATGATAGGATAGTTGAATTATACTGTATACACATGAAATATAGCCTTGATGAGCTTGATGCACTGCAGTACCGAATACACAGCTTCTTGAGGATTAAGCTTGGCATTTCTTTAGTAGAGTCATTCGCTGAGTCCACGTGTGAGTTAATTGCGGACGACAGCATGTGAGTATACCGGGAGCGTACATACCCAGAGTGAACCCTCAACTACCCACAATTGAAACCTTGCTTCGATGATCAACCCGACAGAGTCAGAAATTATTTGACTCAGGATAGCAAACTAATAGGGTCGTGTTGTGTCCCAATCTTACTCTCGACGTCTTTACTTTCCCATTGCGATTCGTACTCGTCGTTCATTCGTTTGGGCGTATTGCCACAGATTCGGAAGTTGTCGATGACGGAACCTTGCCACCACTTTACTGTGTCGCTCGTCGGCGCTTAAGAACCGCATTAGGCATTTCGGAGAATCAGATGCAAAAACGTCTGCAGACAGAATATAGAATATATACCCTAACTCTTAAGAAACTTGAAAGACCAAAATTAAGATAACAAATAAAGTAGAGATCAGCAGACAAAAAAACTATGCTACAGCGTGGATAATCAAAGAAATAATGTTACGAACGAGATAAAGAATACAGTAGTCGCTGGTTTAAACACATACGAAACACATACGAACCAGGAGACAAAAGCGTTCGATATATGTATTTGGTATGTTGAACTAGTCTATGACCGTTGTGTCGACGTTAAGCCATTGATTAGATGCCAAAGACTTGATAGTCATAGGGTACAGCAGCACCCCAGAAAGAAGGATCGCAAGAGCCAGCAGCAACCTCGCCAGAGCCTCCGAGGTTGAGTGCATGCACGTCGGAAGAAGTAGCTTCTGTCCAAGGAGGGTATGCCGGAACATTGGGGCTTCCGGTGAGCATGAACGCCTTGTAGCGCGCTTGCATTTCTTTAGTGAGGGCAGATTGAGCGGCATTGGGATTGGGTACAGTTCCGAACTGGGGACAAGGAAATTAACGACGTTAAGTTTGAAGTATAATAAATACAGATATAAGGCGCCAGCTTACCACTATCTCAATATCATCCTGGTGGCATACTGCACCAGGTTCGGTACAGAACGGAACTTCTTCATTTCCAGGATATGTAGCCCCGACACTGTACCTTCCCACGTACGCAGAACCACCGTTGGAAATCCAGTTACGTGCAAAAGTCCAACTGGGACATCTCCAGACGTAGTCGGTACCCAACAGCTGCAGCTGTTGCCGAGCGTCTTCTGATCCATCTACTGAGGCAGGTTTATAGAACGAGGCATTGGCCACTGCAGCCGCACGGGAATCACCAAGGCTAGCTTGGCATATAGGAAGAAATTCGTCCTCGGGAAGCGCTGATGAGAACTCAGATCCAATGGTAAGAGCGGCTTCGTCCAACACAGTGGAAACAAGTATAGGCTTTTTCACGGATGGAAATGCAGCAGTGGAGTCCAATGGCGATGTGATGAGAGTACCGTCATTCACAGGTCTCAGAGGTTCTCCAGCACCGGCTGATGCATCGAGGTTGGATGCTTCATTGAAGAGAGTTCCTTGAGCGTTAAGAATTGTGTCAACCGATAGTGCGTTCTGGCATGCGGAATCTGAGGCGGAACAATTAATGAGACTATTGTAGGCGCTTTGTAAAGTTCGCTGCGTAGAAGAACTCTGGAATCCATAGTCCTGAAACAAGCTTATGAGCATTGGGAAGAACAAATACATGGAGAAAACTAACCATCGGATCGGACTGTAAAATCGCAGATTGGAAAAGATGGGACGCGGAGGGGACAGCGAGAAGCGAACGAATCATAGTTGCACCACTGCTCTGCCCAGCAATAGTCACGCGAGAATTATCACCTCCGAATGCAGCAATATTCCGGTTGACAAAAGTCAACGCATTGATCACATCTTTAAGAGCAAGATTTGTTGAGCCGTCAGGCACCATGAGACCAAGCTGAAAAGATATTCAGATCGGAAAGGACACAATTCTCAAATAAACCTACAGCTCCTAGTCTATATTGAATGACAACAACAATCGATTGGGTAGCCAGCGCAAGATTTGAACCATCGAGTCCAGCGTCGGTGGCAGAACCTTCGATGAACGATCCTCCATGAACCCTAAGAACCGATGTTAGCCAAATGGGAGAGTCTCAAGAACGGTGATCGATTCACCACATGAAAACCGGCACCGAGCTCGAGGGACTAAACGATTCGGGAACATAGATCAACATTGACAGGCAGTCCTCTGAAAATGTCGAGTCATCAACCCCTTGTTGAGGACAAACTAATGGAAGACCGGAAGCATTAGTAGCACCATTACTATGAATCGATATTAGGATCCCTTCAATCCTGAATGAAACCCAAGCTCACGGTAGTGCCCAAATTGTGGATACCTGTGACTCTGCCCATCTCGCCGCCGAAGCATACCTTACGGCGAAACGATTCACACCAGACAGATCCACAGCACCTTCCGCGGTGCCAGCGGGAGTCGAAACGGACACAGCGCTGCTCGATGATTGTCTTGGACATAGACCGTTGGCGATCAGGCGAACAATTGAAAGTTTACATAGAATCGCCCAAGGATCATCGGATGGACTTTTGAAGGCAGTACTGACGATACTTGCGGGTGCTCCGAGCGTAGAGGAGACGAGAAGAAGAAGTGTCGTCAACAGGGAAGGGAGCATGACTATGCTATGTCGTACGAGCTCGTCAATCGGAAGGGCGCGAAGAGCTTAAATTTCCGGACACCAAGAGGGTGATGAAACTCAAAAGGTAACTTTGGAGTCGCTTTATAGATGCTGACGTGCCTAGTTCTGCCTAGTTCCTGTAGGAGTAGAAGAGACAGGCACTTTACGACCAAGAATCTGACTGTTAATGGGAGAAACCATGTGAGGAAAACTGGACAAAGCGATTCGAAGTTACGAAACTTTGCGCGTTATTTGCTTTAGTTTGGCATTTCCCTTGTTCTGTTTATGGAAATCATTCTTCTCTTCACCGTCTTCCACCCGCACACTGTACGAAAACAGAAGAAATCAGATCTCGAGCACCTGGTGCATACATATATATAAATGTCCGAAGCTGATCAACGTGGATTTCAGTGCCTAGTGGTTAAATTAATCCTGGACTCGGGAAGGCTCTGACTATCTCTGACTTGGTCGACGTCAACATCCGACAGGGATACACAGGAATACTGGAGTCACTGTCAGTCCTACATCCTACAAAATTCTACACCCCTTCTCTCGTAGCTTCGATGGACCTCCGATACGGTCACACGTTGGGCGTCTAAATGTCCGATAATCTAGTGCCAATTGCTGATCAGTTTTTCATTGTACCTCAAAGCTTCGAGTGACTGGGCTGCAAAGCCCAATTTAGGCACCCTTATCTTCTCTCTCTCATTTGATTTGACAGTTGTTCCATACTATGACAATGACTGTTGTCGGCCTCCAGCTGCAGGCACAATACTATACAGCTTTGTGACGAGTCCCTCTGGGATATAAGAGCCTACTAATACACAGGCCTGGACAACGACGGAAAAGATTCTTCTAGGGACATTGACTGACCAGTCATGAATTGGTATCTGTCGGTATTGAGTTTCGAATTCATCATTAGGACTAACCATCTAAGGCTCCTTGTTAAGCAAACAAGCAAAATCCTCCCACATAGCAGTTTGGAAAAGCAGGTGGTCGTAATTACCGATGTTTCTGGGAGTCACTGCATCAGAATGAGATCGACCGAGGAATTCTCAGAATCTTGACTGATTGAGCATTGAGCTGATTCTAAACTACAACCAGATAGTGATGTACAAGCAGGTAGAGACGTATGTCTTACGCAAAAATCTCATGAAACTTCTCTCCAAAGTTTCTGGTAATTCGATCGAAAATTTCATATACTTTCCAATCACCCGGCGACGTTTTTGGTGGTCGCTTGAATCCCTCAATTCCATCCTCCTCTTCATTTTCCTCATCCTCCTCCTCGGCTTCTAAGTCCAACAGCTCATTTACATCTTTAATTTCCCTACATCGAGCCAAGGACAACTGAATTAACAGCTCCTGCAAACTCGTTCGAATAGTCTTCAAGGTTAAATCAAATTCCTGCAGTTCATACCACACATCACCCCTTCTAATCCCATTTGCTTCCGCCAAGGCGGACACCTGCCCGTGAGAATAGAAGTCAAGGATGTATGCGTTCAGCTTGTGCTCCGGTTGCATTGACTCATGTAGGGCACTGTGATCAACGAATCCCTGCATAGAAGGGATGGCATGTTCGTGGAGATGGATCCCTTTGCGCACAGTACTGACAAGATCATAAATACTGGTAAAATGATCGTCAAGTCCGGAAGTTGCAGCGAAAATGGAGCGGGCAATGGGTGTGATCTTCGTGCTATCAAGATAGTCAATAAAAGGTGACTCGATGCGTACAGTATTAGCAGTAGGACCGCTAAGAGGAAGAGTATCATCGACACCCAATGATGATTGATGCTCGACTGCATAGCTCAGTGCGTAGGACGAGAACATCCTGAGGATGTCATCATTGTGGCCCTGGAGCTTGGCGCCGATTTCAGAAGGTAAGGGGGGAAGTATTATTTGAGATGGATACTTCGTCCTGAGTCTTGCAATTACTTCCGGTCGGCTGTAATTTCGAGGGATATATCGCCGTCCGAACAAATGGCAAAGAAGAAGTAATAAATCCATCTCAGCGTTGACGGAGCTGGACTGTTCGCAAATTTTGTGGATGATACCACTTTCAAAGATATACACAAGAGCAAAGTTCGATGGTTCAGTGTGCTATAAGGCAAGTTTCAGCAAGATAGAAAGATATGTACATATTTTCCGTCCTTACATAGAGATGGGAAGAGATTCCAAACAGATTTGTGGGTTTCCCTTCATGATTCAAGAGCCCCGCGCGCCTCAAGTATTCAATTGAGAACCGTACATGATGAAGAACTTGATCCTTCCCCATAACGGAACGGTGGGAAATTCGCGGGAGATTCATGACACTTTCGACGGACCGGACAGCGAAGTCTGCGTAGTTTGATCCTTGAAGCAAGTTAAAGAGTCGCAAGATGAAAGTTGACGTGAGGGGGAATGAGTCTCCGAGCGCTGGTAGTCGGGAGAGAACGAGACGCTGTACTCGCGAGTATGGGAGACCAAAGAAAACTACATTTCCAAGGAGGTCGAACCCTCGCCGGCCAGCACGGCCAGCACACTGTCGGTACTGAAGCAGAACATGAGATATCTATTGTAACGACAGTGACTTCAGCGTACCATCAAAGCGGTCAAAAATGGGGAATCACCGCAAAAGACACTGGTTCGTGCAGGAGCATTGATTCCAAGAGCGAGAGTTCCTACAAAAAAAAAAGGATTTGGATTGATTGCATAAATGAACAATCCGAGAAGCGTACCGGTGGAGATCATGACGCGAATAAAACCTTGGCGAAAGAGGCTATTTATCGATTTATAACGGAAAATAAAGTAAAAAAGGAATGAAACTGACTTTTCAATCACTACGCGATAAGCCTTGGACATGCCAGCATGATGGACTGCAATACCGCGGCGAAGCGCATTGATAGCCCAATCAGGTGTATTTAACCATGGTCCAGAAAGATCTCTAATGGTGTCTTCCAGCTCCTCCTTTGATGACGGTCTTCCCGCGAATGAGAAATCAGCCAGCGGGTCCTCTTCATGGAAAGTTGCTTGCCAGGCATGAGTTGAAGAAACATCATCCCTTGGCGCATCATGCTCTTGTTTTTGCCTCATTTCTTTTTGGCGTTGAGCAGACCGGACTTTTTCTAGCTTCCTCCAATTTTCAACTTCAGCAAGTTTGGTCTTCCAACGATGACTGCTTTGTTTCCACTTTGCCTCCGACGATTCGAGTTCTTTAATAATGGACTTGGCCATGTATTCGCAACTAGTACGATCAAAGGAAAACAAGATAGCTGGCTAAAAAGCTTTGAGTATCGCAAAAGGTTAAGATTAGTAAGGACTTACTAAGTTATCAAGTTTGTGCAGATCACAAACTAGCGACATCAAACCCTCAAGAAACTCGTCCTTAGACGGTGAAACGTCAGCGCCAGGATCAGTGAGAGTCCGGGGAGTAAGCGATGAAATGATTTTCTTCATGGAGTTAGGGTCGTGCACCATTAAATGAACAACAACATCCTTCAAGACTTTCTCGTATTCAAGAATATCCTTTTGACATAGTAAGCCCCGTCCTTTAAAGATTGTTTCAGGGCTCAGATCAATGTCTTCCAACAGGTTATGATTATGCAGAGTGCGGTAGAGAAACAGACAGTCACGCGATTCCAGCGACATATCTATCGGAAGAGAATTGGAATTCTCGGAAAGAAGCGAGACCGGATGGAGGAACGTCAACCGCTTGGAAACTTCATGACTTGATAGCGACGTGGAAGAGTATTTGTCTGGTGAGGGAAGAAAGAAGAATTTCCGCAGGTGTGAATATCGATATGGATGGTGTATGTACACATGCGGGAAATCGTGAGCCTTCTGAACAGATTCCAGCCACACGTTGAATTGTTCGGGTGAACCGACCGTCGCTGATAACCCACTAGTATTGACAGTTCCAGATTAGCTGGGACCCAACTCGACGATAATGATACTTACATTATCGGACACGGAGCGAGCAGAATGATTTGTTCCCAAACCGCACCTCCTTGTTCTTGCCCGATGGAATGAATTTCGTCTAGTATAATCCTAAAGCCTGTCAGCTGAAATACTAGCAAATTTCAAGGCTATTACCGTTTTACTCGCGACGTCCAGTTTTGAGCCAGGGCCGGCGACAGAATAAGAATTCCAAGCATTTCTGGCACAGTAATTAGAATTTGGGCTCGCTGTAAGTCTCCAGTTCGTGTATCACGGGTGTGCACTGCTAAAAGGGTTTCTGTGAAAAGGTTTACATATTAGTTACAAACCGACGTTAGTAGAAATATCTATTACGATTGCCAGAGTAGTGTTTTGAGAATCGACCATAAACTTCTGCGGCAATCTGGTTCACAAGCGCCTTTGTTGGTGCAATATAGACCAATACGCCATCGTCAGATTCACGAAGGATCCTTTCCATAGCATAAAATGAGATGAATGTCTTTCCCGCACTGGTTGGAGCTAGGCAACAAATAAGAATAACACACTTGCAATAGGAAAGTTACACAAACCGAGGGCTAGTAAAGATTCATTTTTGTCAATGGCGTCCAGGACCTCTCGCTGCCAACGATCAGGGGAGAAGGGCACACGTGCATCTGGGGCACTGTCCATGGAACGGTCCATGTATTCTCCAAAGTGCTCTAGCTGCCATTCGATTGGCGACACCGTGATAGACATAAAGGGATAAAGAGAGACCATTTTGCTGACAAGTTTAATCGGTTTGAAGGCGCAAGAATCCAAGGAAAGCGCAACGTCGGGAAGAAGCGAACTAGTGAAAGACTCAAACCCGATAGAGCGGCACACATCCATGAGAAACTTGTTGGCAGTGGTTGGGATGTTCGGGTGGACTGGTAGTTTTTTGATCTCGGAGAGGAGGCGAAGTATTTTGATGACCATCTCGTCACGGGAAGAATCAGGATCTGACTTCATCGTCCAGCCCTTCAAGATAAGATGAAGTTCATAGAGTCGCATCTCGAAGGCAACTGAGGGATATGTAGCCTTGGAAGAAGGGTTCCGCTTCATCAACTTAACATGTTCAAGCTGATCCTCCACAGTGTCAAGAGTCATAGCCTTCAGCTTCCCTCCCCACCATTCAACAGCCTCCTTCTCGGTCTTCTTGGATTTATCTTCTAAAATCTTAGCTCTAGCTTTATTAGCCCCGGTCAAGATTGGTGGCTTGGAACGGTCCGCCTCCTTGGTCTTCTTCGATTTACCTTCCTGGATCTTAGCTCTAGTCTTATCAGCACCGCTCAAACGTATCGGCTTAGAGTTCTGAATATATGAGCCTCAATTCAAAATTTTCGAATATGTTAGAGAGAATATACCTGTGGTTTGGATCCCACAGGGGCAATTATGGTTTTCTCCAAGATATTCCCATTTGCCCCAGTGAGAGAAGCAGCCTGCTTTTGTAATCTGGTCTGATCACGATGCAACTTCCGATCACGTCGCCGCTTCTCCCATTCGTTGAGCGGTTTGCTTTTCGGCCCTCCTAGGTAAGTGGGCAGGAACGAGTGCATGTTATGCCAGTGCTTCGTATCATTGGCCAGTATATCCATCCCAAATATTGAATTTGGCGCATTGTCATCAATCTGGGACATGCCCGGTATATTTACATGAGCAAGAGCAGTGTCAAATACGTGGTTAGAGAAGGGAAGAAGATGATACTGCTGAGGAGGAGGAGATGCAGCCACGGCGGATATTGGAGGACATGGGTAGCGATCGGCGAGACCAGGACCATCGAAAGATAACTCGGACAAGATTCGGAAATTTTCGTCAGCTTTTTGAAGTGAAGGCAAAATTTGCTTGACGGAAGTCGCCTTAGTCTGGATTACAAACCGCAAGACTTCCAGGAATAGTCTTCCGTCGATGTCCAGGGAATAAGAATCAGATTGAGCGAGAATTCGAAACACAGAGGGTAGAAAGGTTCTCTGGAGAAGAAGCTCTAAGTCTGGATGAAGCTTCGGTAGTCCTCGTGCCAATAGTCGTACATCGAGCTGCGCAGTGAGCGAGACATGCAGTAGAAACATGCTTGAAAGGTCCCCAACAGGAAGACGATTAGACCACCACTCCAACGGATGCTGAATAACCAGAGTAGACAATGGAGTAATATATCCTAGTTGCTCATCGAGCTCATCGCGCGAGAAGCTGATAGCATGTTTTAGAGGCAGATCAAGTTGGAGGTTCTGTACATGAGTGCGGCTTTCGTATACGAACGTCATGATCTTTGGAATCGGTTAAACCATGGATGAAGGAGAATAATAGGAGGCTTCGACAAACCTTAGAGTCACGATATTCAGCTCCTTTGAGAAGTGCAAATGCCAGGCCTTGACGAGACAGCTCAAATAGTAATTCTCTCTGAAGGAGAGCGCGTTTATATTGGCCTCCTTGAGCATTTACGAGAGTGTCACCATCATTCGCCATAATGAACATAGGCTAATACGCATTGAGCATGTCTAGTTCGTTCGAATTGATTAATGATAAATATACCTGCTTCTTCGATACTAGATTGATCCAAGAAGGGTCCTTGGGTGAGTCAAATGAGTGGATAGGAATATGTATGTTCGCCATGTGGTGGAAAAGCATTTTTCGTGCTAAAGCGCGTGAGTTTCTACTGAATTCGGAGCCACCGGCTCCAATGGAAGTATGTCGAGCGCCTTCATTCACAAGAATCATAGGTTAGATCAATGAGAAGAAACAAGAGAGAAAGGCTTTGTACCATTGAAGAAAACAACTTCAAAAGTCGTGTCACGCTGTGTGAATTCTAGGATATGTTTTTCAAGGATAAATTTGGCATGCAAAAGTTGAAATGAATTGTCGGTCCTCTTGTTTTCAGTGTCTACAGAGGGTGTATATGCGAGCAAAGGTATAAAATGCCACTTCCTCACCTTCAACTAAGCGTCCTAAGGCTAAAGACGGCGTGTCAAACACCACTTGGAGGAGAGAGTCACCTTTGAGATCGCAGTTAGTATAAACCAGTTGGCACGACAGCAAGTTCAACTGACCGTCGATGAAAAAGGTCTCTTTCCCACCATAATCACCAATCAAGTCCATCCATCTTGCACGCCGAGTGGCTAGTGTATACCATGTGTCGTCGAAAAGACGCAGAGCCGTCTTGGGTGAAAGTTGTTGTCCTTGATAATGCGAGCTCGGTGAATGCAGTGCAGATGGGCCATCCTCAAAATTTTCAAGGTCCATGGTGGTACGTAGGAAGAGCGTTCGCAGTCAGACACGAGGCAGACGGTAAAAACAAAAATGGGCCTTTTATGTAAGTTAAGATTGTATTCAGAATTGACATAAATTCCTGAAGTTACAAGTGAAAGCCCTTCACCCTATAGCGCGCCAGGTGTCAAACCTTGCCTAGAAAAGAGGTTGAAGAAGGATGCCAACGTTTCAATGTCAACGGCTTGCTATTGGGGAGGGTTTTTTCTGAAAACAACAGTTGAACCGTAAGTGAAAACCGTACTTATATAAATAGTCATTAATTAACTCGTCAACGTAGATATCCTCACGTCCAAGTCACAAAAGGCCCAAACCCGGCTTTAAATGCCTCCGCATCAGCTCTGTCCTCTTCCTCGTCCAACGTGCACGTCTTCCAATCGACCCGTGATGGAAATCCGAGAAGGTCTGTGAGAACTTGTCTGTTGGGGATGAGAATTTGCAGTATTAGAGACGGGATGAAGATAGCAAATAGTATGATACAAAAGGGGACATAAAGCAATGAAGAGGGGAGAGAGAGAGAGCGGTCGTGTAAATCTGAGCATAAAAATAAGACCAAGAAGCAAAGTAGGAAATCTTACCTCCCAAATTGAATCCCGAAGGGTACACCAGGGTTTATCAAATGCACCATCTTCTTTCCATCCGGTAGTTCTACTTTGAAATAACTTGCTCCTCCCGCACCTAAGCGTAACGCTTCTTCTGCATCTTGTTCAAAGAGAATGCCTTGTGACCGAGCTTGGGATACAAAAGCTTCTTCGACCTCTTCTGTCTTGAGACTTTGGGGTAGTGGCACACATTGTATATGGGCATGTACACCTTTTGCACCTCTTGCACCTAGGCGGGAGATTTCGAAGAAAACGGGATGGCATGCGTGCTTGGCGTAGAAGTTACGGAGGGAGAGTTTATACCTGCGTGAGAGGTGTGGGTCAGGATCAATGGGTGTGTAGCAACAAAAAGTCCGGGAGGGGAGAAATGTATGAAGAAGCACGAAGGCAGGTAGAGAAAGGAATGAAAACGCAAATAAGATTCATCACTCACTTTTCCGTTTCCTCGATGATCGGGGGAGCTAGGTCCGATGGAATGGTATTGAACGTTGGGTAGTGTGTAATGGGAACGATGAGAACATGCCCTCCGCCAGGTACACTTGTCCTTGAGGACGCTCTATTCTCGGGAGCGGCTGATTGCGTCGGGATAATCTGTCCTTTGGGTAGAGTGACATAACATTCTTCGCCGATTGAGGTGATAAGGTGTTTCCTGTCGAGACGGTACATTTTGGGTATTGGGGGATTCAGATAGAGTACGAGAAACATAGACGCACGCCAAATTTGGGTTCGACAAACAGAACCAACACTCCTCCGCTAAATCAACCGAATGTCAGACTCAGGTTCTTGTAAACCTTAGTTGGGCCTGGGATATACATACGTCCAATCTCTCTCGGCGGTCCTCGTTTTCCTCCACCTCCACCTCCTCGCTGAGTGACAACAGGACAATCATCCAAATAATGTCCGCCCTCGTTCCCACACGCTCTGCACACATAACCTTCTTTGGGCTTCCGGCCTCCGGTGTCTCCAACGGCATTTTGAGAGCTTGAGGGACAGTCTCGAACAAGATGTCCAGCAATGTTACAAATCCGACACACATAACCTTCCGGAGGTTTTTGTCGTTCCGGACAATTGTTGATGAAGTGCTGTTAGTATCGAATGTTAGCAAAATAATGGGGGTTCGTAAATTAAACCGTAGATTAAACCTGCCTCAGTGGAATCACACCTCCGACACTTATATCCTGGCGGAGGTTTTCCGTCGATATTCTCTGTCACGGACATGCTCATCTCAGATATTAGACACACACAACCTCAATATGGAGCGAACAAACCTATCCTGGTCCTCTTCACTGGCTGTCGAACGTCACCAAAAATATAATTCTCCCCTTGCGAGGATTGAACTTCTTGGAACGGTCGTTTGCGGGGTAAGGTTTCAGTGAAAGGATTCTTGCTTGCATTTTTGGGTTTCTGAGCAGTGGAGGAAGCGGATCCGGGCTCAATGGAAAATGCATAAAACCACTGAATACAAAAGGTCAACAACAAGAATGAGAAAAACGACAACAAAAGGAACGGATGGAGGGCTCATACGCTCGAAGCATCGTCAAGCTTAGATAGTGCTCACCCTCTGCTTCTTCCCATTGACAGGTACCGGCCCATTGAAAACACCCAAGCTGATAAATCTGGACGCTCGACCATTTCCATTATCATCATCCCACACAAATGGCTCACGTTCCCAGAACACCGGCTGTGTTTCTTTACTACCATCTGGGACGCCCGCAGCGAAATGATATCGCGGTCGAAGGCGCCTGCATAAGTCGTCTAGAGGCGCAGCACCAATTTTAGATGAAGGTAATGAAGAAGGTAGTGGTACAGAGGAGAACCCCGTTACACAGGCCGGCCAGACGTTCGTAACGAGCACATCCACGAACTGAGATGAGGACGAGGATGATTGGATTGATGCCAAGGATTTGTAGTTTTGTTTTTGTTTTGCAGAGGAAGTCGACGTCAAGCTATTACTCAATAGCTTTTCCACAGTTTGCTCGGAGAAGAAGGGTGAAGCGAAGCCTGGGGCGGATTCAGAAGACGAAAAGATGCTCGGCTCGAATGTTCCTCCTAAACAGGCGATACGCAGCCCGGACGCGGTTGTTACGAGGCCTGATTTACCTGTTACGCGATGCATAAGGACGATAGTGACTACGGAAATTGAAGCAAAAACAGACTCATTAAGAACACATCCTTGCACAGCTCCCCTCCTGTCTTCGCAAACTTCTGAATGACCGCGTCAGGGAGAGGGTTTTCACCTTGCATGATATAGCATTCAATTGGAGCTGAAGCAGCGCGACGGCTTTTAGACAGCAGAACCAGATGTGTCGAATATACAAGACACGTACCCGGTAGTTTGCCTTCCAGCAATAAGGATATTTCATCGTCTCCCGCGTTTTCCACATCCTCCTTCTCCTTCAACTTTCCGAAGAAATCCCCAACACAGAGTGCAAAGTCAAACTTGCCATGTTTGTCGTCGATTGTTTTGATTTTGGTGAACAAATTTCGGATGGATCCATTTGCTGAGCCCAGCGAGAGGCTAAAAAGCAGTAAGAAGTTATTGAAGGATTATAAACCATGTATGATAGCTGACACGATAGAATGCATGAATCAAGGATTGAAGTGATACTCACATTTTCACTGGAGCCGCCATAGCTACTTACTGCAGCTGGAGAGATATGGTCGTTTGGTACAATGGTAGATGTGGGTAGATGAACAGAACTCGGAGAACACTTGTCTTCGGTCCGTGAATCCACGTGCACACAAATATTCTTTTTCCGCTCCTCTCCCGCCGTCACACAACGCAGTGAGCTTGCGCTCCGACATTGGTAGCTGTGTAAAGAGCGGGCTGAGGGCTATCTACACAATATGGCTCTTTCGCTCTCCCGAGTGCCTTTTAACCGCTCGCTCCCTCAAGGAACATTAATTTGTGCTCGAACCTATGCAAATTCGCCTCCCGGTCGTGAGTTCAAAGATCGTAATATCGTGGTAAGGAGAAGAAAGCTCAATCCAATTCCCGCAGAGCAGAGTCCTTTCAGGATACAAAATGTCAAGAGTACGGGTACTTCGAAGAATAAGAAGGCATTCAGTAGAAAGAATAGGATTGGTGTGAGTCTTGTTTCTTTGCAGGATACTCTACACCGTGCTCATAAAGAATGATTGCGAAAGGCTTTTCGCTCCATGGCCCCCTCATCATTGACGGTACCCGTACTCCAACCCAGCCCGAACTCGAGTCTTTCTTCAGTGCCTACGTTCAAACCAGTGTGTCTGCTATCATATCTCGACGCGCCGCCTCTGACGGGAAACCAATAGGAAATGATAACCGAGAACATGATCGGCCAAGTTGTCGCCTTCAGTCAAACTCCTAATGACCCCATCAAATATTTCGGTACACCGAAGAACATGTTACTCGAGGTTAGGAGATTCTTCTAAGCCTTCAATATCCTCTTGTCTAAAACACCTACTCACAACATATCCTCCTCATCTTCATCCTCATTTACGTCTGTCAGTTCCGTCTACTTTCCCAAAGGTGTTCAGTCATTCGAAATATCACCGTTTTCACTGCCGAGGAGTTAGATTCAGCTGCTGTAGAACCCAGCCATAAGACTCGATATGTACTCACCGGTCCTTCAGGATGTGGGAAAAGCTTTTTGCTGCTTCAATCCGTGCAATATTGCTTGGCCAAGGGATGGATTGTGATCTATATTCCTCGAGGTGCGTTATTTGAATCCCGTATTATTCTTTCTCTTGTTTATCTGTCTACAGCCAAAGCGACGGTTAACTCAACGACCACACACACGTATGATCTTCGTACTCAAACCTACCTTCAACCAAATTACGCACAGCAGACACTTCGGAGAATACTAGAGGTCAATTCCGCCAATTTAGAAACGTTAACCTTGCGAGAAGGTCTAAATTATGACCGTCGATCCTTCGGCAGTGGTACTACACTTGCACAGTTGGCATCTGCAGGCTCGAAGGATGCAGTAATCTCATCGGTGGTACTGGAAACACTACTCAATGAACTGAGTAGACAAAGCAAGTGAGTGCCTGTTCAACCATTCATCGTTTATCCCACAGGCCAAATATGTTTCTCTCGCGCCAGGATTCCCGTGCTGCTAGCTGTAGACGATTTCCAAGCAATCTACAATCAAAAGACCGCCTATCGTGATCCCCACTTCTCTGCCATCCGACCATATCATCTTGCTATCCCGCGTTTCATTCTCGAATTTGCTTCTGGGAAGCGGTCTTTCCCAAAAGGAGCTGTTCTCGGGGCATTGACTGCTATGGATCCGGCATTCCCTGTGACCAACGAGCTGATGGATGAGCTTGGTCTCCCGGGATTGCATCCCCGAAGTCCGTATAGTAGACGATCGAAAATCCTCCAAGAATACGCTCGGGGTTTGATGAATCTGCCTGTTCCAGAAGAATTTAGTCCGCGTGAGGCTGCATCGGTATTTGAGACGTGGATGCGCGATAACGCGTTGACAGCGCGTAAGTGGTTGGATCTTAAATATTGCACTTTGCTTTATGCTTATAACTTGTTGGATTAGCGGGCAACGACGAATTATTTTTGGCCAAGTACACAGAGTCTGCTGGTAATCCCAAAGCGTTTGTTTGGCAAGGAATTCTTGGTACGTTAGAGGGAGCGGCCCCTGTGGTGAATCAGAATACTCCCTGGCCACAGCTAAGGGAAGGTCGTATTGCTGTTCAATAGAAAAACTCAGTTGGCTTACATATGTTCTTTTGTCGTTAAAAACTGTAACTCAACACGTGATCATTGTGGAACGCGTCCACGAGGCGCGCCACACGCGTCATTACATTTCATCGTTAGACCGTGTCATAGGTCCCAGTTTGAATCAGATCTAAAAATATATGCCTTGGAATTTCGGACTCAGTTCAACACCGACCAGGCCAACACAATGGCCATCTTTCGACTGTTACCAATATCAATCATCGACAGACATCTTTTGAACTTGAACCACGACCACTAAAATTCACAATCCAATAACCTCATATTCACTGCGGAAAATGCCTTTCGGATTCAGCAAAAGTGGAAACAACACCCCTGCCGACGGTGGCAGCCCTTTTTCGTCTCGTCCTGGGACGCCAAAGCTCAAGGATGTCGTGAGTGAATTTGTTCTTCTCGTATCTTGTTTCATCGTTTGTTCGATCTCTCCATGGGCCCTTTGGTGTCAGGGCAACAAAACGTAGTAATGAGGACGGAGGAGAGCTTTTCGCTGTGTGTAATCAGTGGCACGATCCACGACACGCTGTATTTCCTATTCCTATTCCTGTGCTTGATTTGCACGAAACGGTTGATGGATACGATGGATACGACGGATGGCTATGTATAGACGGATCATATTTGACCAGATGCAGTCGATGGCTTGTCGATGGATGGGACGTTTCGAATGAGATACGCGTGGAGGCGCGTGGTCTAATGGAAGAATTCGGAGCTTTGGCAGAGTGCTTCGAGGCGACTTTTAGCTCGTACGCGTGGTTGAGGGCGTTTTTTCGATTTTCAGAAAGAGTCATATTCGATATTCGGAAGTACTAGGAAAGGACAAGAAGAAAGAGTGCTTTTCGCTATTTGCATACCCCCGTTTTTGCCTCGCTTTTGCCCTGCTTTCGCCTCGAGTATTTGGAGCCTCTATATACGCAATCGCCTCAACACAGTACACTCGTTTGAAATTCCACTCAAAACGTCTTTGTTTCGGTTTCTTTCTTCTTTGTTACTTATCGTTCCCTTCATTCCTACCTTCCTTCCACTCCCGGTTTACTTCCCTTTCTACGATGCATCTTCCACGAGGGAAATCATTCACTCAACTCTCGAATATGTTTGACCAGGTCCTAGACGTTATGCGGAACATGAAGCACGAGAAGGATTCTGAGGCTCATCAAGTATGTCGTTACAGTCTCTCTGTCTCTTTCACTACATACTCACTGTAACATAACCATCCTTATAATAGATCTTCCGTCAATCAGCCGGTCACGCTCCCAAAGGCGTTCGTCTCCTCCCAGAGACCGTCAACCCCGAGGAAGAAACCGTACCAGGAATTCAACACCCAGGAAGTACCGGTGTAATTTATTGCAGCGAACGTGCCATCGCCAATGGGTTCTCCTACACCGCTCAACACGAATGGGCCAACCTTGGTCAAGGCGCTCCCGAAGTCGGGCCTATCCCTAACGCACCAGAACGACCCAAGACGATCCAGATGCCGGAAGATAGTTTGGAGTATGCTCCTACGACTGGAGTCAAAGGTATGTGTGTTACTATGTCGACAGCCTTGATTGTCTGATGATCGAGTTCTGTTTATAGCCCTCCGTGAAGCCGTAGCGAACTTATACAATGTCACGTACCGCCAAAACAAAGCATCTCAATACACATATGAAAACGTGTGTATTGTTCCAGGAGGACGAGCCGGTCTCTCTCGGGTCGCAGCTGTTATCGGGGATGTATATACTGTGAGTTATATCAGCTTGTGAACGAATTACCATGACTGATGCCCGTTTTACCCTTTATATGCTCTTCGAAGTCTTACCAAATTCCTGACTACACTGCGTATGATCAAGTTTTGAGCGCATTTAAGAGGCTTGTTCCGGTTCCTACTGCGTGAGTCCACCATTTTCTTCTGCAATCGTCATGTTTCGTTTTTTCTATGAGTTTGATTATAAATTCTTTCGTGCTGCTCTTTTTTTTGTACTGGAGATCTCCCCCTTCTTCATTCATTGTGTATTTGAGTTGAAACGGGAGCTGACTTTCCCTTGACAGCTTGGATCCTAGCGTAAGTTTCAAGCCGTCTGTTAAATAGCCGCAGCAGCAGTCGCTCAATCAACCGTTGCCACCGCGCCTTCTCATTTACTATAGAACAAGTACAAATTGGACATTCAACAAACCAAAGTTCGTCTTCCTTCTGTTTGAATACCCGAACCATTGAAATTCAAACAAAAATTGTATTAACAGAAAGACATCGCAACGCAAGGTCTGGCTGTTATCCTCGCTTCGAATCCCAGGAATCCTACTGGACAGGTACGTTTGGGATAGACCTTATGTCATTGTAAAATTATATCGACTTTGACTTGCTCTCAAAATTCAGGTAATCAAAGGCAACGACCTCAAGGAGCTCGTTGCGCTCGGCAGGGAAGGATCGACTGTTATTTTAGATGAAGTGCGTTTTCACATACTCGTTGTTTTGTTTAGAACTGAAAATGCCACATCTCATATCGACAGTTCTACTCCTGGTACATCTACCCCGAGAACGACAAAGATCTTGGCAAGTCGATTTCTTCGGCAGAGTACGTCGAGGATGTCAATCAGGTAAGTATACAGTTGATTGTTTCGCCACTTCATCTGTTCGTTGGTTTTTACGATCTTTTTACTTGTAGGACGCGGTTATAATTGTAGATGGTTTGACTAAGGTTGGTGTCTTTCGGTAAGAAGAGAACAGCTCACTAACAATTATACCATAATTAGAACTGGCGTCTACCAGGCTGGCGTGTCTGTTGGGTAATCGGACCGAAAAATCTTGTCACTGCCTTGTCCCAGTCTGGTTCGTTCTTGGATGGAGGAGCCAATCATCCGTGAGTAATCATGTATACTTCAATGTAATATCCTCGACTAACCACCTTTCAGTCTCCAACTAGCCGCTATCCCTCTTCTCGACCCTATACACGCGCGGAACGAACGAGTCGCGCTCCAAAAGCACTTCAAGATGAAGCGAGACCATGTTTTGGCGAGACTCAAGGAACTTCACCTAGATGTAGATGTTCCACCGCATGCGACGTTTTATGTCTGGTTGAATTTAGAAAAATTGCCGGCACCCCTAAATAATGGACTGGTGAGTTGAGGGAGCCACTTCCTTCTCGTCGATAAAGGCATGATTGATCATATACATATGCGGTGTTTGAACGCAGACATTCTTTGAAGAGCTCCTCAAAGAGCAAACGATTGTCATTCCCGGGATTTTCTTCGACATCAACCCCTCGCACCGCCGGAATTTGTTCAACTCGCCTTGTCATCATTTCGTCAGGCTTTCGTTCGGCCCGCCGGTCGAGGATTTGGATAAAGGACTTGATGCGATTGCGAGAGTGCTAAAGAAGGCGAAGAAGGAGGGAATGAGAGCCTTTGGACATAGGTATGATTTTTCTCTTGAGTTTATCTGTATCTACCTACCTCTTTCTCTCCAACTTTGCATTCCTCCCCATACTCGATCTTGTGGATATTAACTTTTCCTTTGCCATTTTTCAACAGTTACAAGAAGAGCATCGACGAGCCTATAAACTTGGCATCCAAGACCGTTGACCAGGTTTAATAAAATTTCCCGTTAACGTTTTCCCTCCTTCTATAATTTGTTTTGGCTCCTGAATAAAGAACTATGAAATGGGTACAGTATGGCATACCGCTGTGCCAGTAGTATTATGGGTGGACTGTGGTAATAATAGTACAAAGTACTACTAGGCCAAGTAGGTGTTATATTTGGAAAAATGTGTAGAATGCAGACCAGGTTGAATATGCATGAATGTAAAAGAGCTGAAAATTTCGTGCGCGGCGAAGCTTTTATTGGGTCGGAGTCAAAGCTACAGTTTGACGATCTTTGAGTTCTCTTTTTCTCCATTTCCTTGGCTCCTTTTCCCGAATACCGAGTCCTCTTACCTAGTTACATGCAGTATCACACTTTCTTGTACGCATTTCCAAGTTCCTACTTATGAAAGAATAAGCAAGGACATATGACGACGTTTGTGATTATCCCTGGGGCTAATCATCCATCTCCTTCTGACAGGTGCAGGATGAGAATTCGCTGTGGCAGAGGCGTCGATAGGTTCCTTGACAGAGCCGCGGTACATGCAATTTACCATGTTATTCTTTGGTACGTCTTTACTTCTACCTACCCTTTTTACACTGATACAACTGCGATATTAGCAATGACCACTTACAACTTCGAGCTACTCGTTTCGTCTTCGTGTTACAAAAACTACAAAAGCGTCTCGCCTAGTGTAAATGTGAGTGAAGGCAGCAGAAGGAGAGCGTTGAGAAATAGAGTACTCACCCAATGCAGCGCGAACAAGCGAACATCCAACTGCGACGGTCTGTTTTACACTGACATCGTCTTCTAGTGAAGGGTTGACTTCCTGTGATACACCAAGTCATGAATCAGAACCTCAAAACAACTAGTTTCAATGGAAAGGGGAATAGAAAGGACTTACCATCAAATCCAACCCAACCAACGCCCCAGTCTCCCATATCCTCTCGCAGATATAATGACCCTCTCTAAATGTCAGTCCTCCGCGGACAGGAGTACCCGTTGACGGAGCAACACTTGGATCAAGAGCATCAACATCAAATGAAAGGTGTATTGGCCGAACTTCATCGGGGTTTGTGTTATCAGCGTTCAGATAATCCAACGCCATCTCAACGACTTTGCCGATCCCATACCGATCCACATCGTGCATACTAAATGCCTTGATCCCGTTATCTTTCAGAATCTTCTTCTCGCCCGAATCAACGTCTCGTAGGCCGATATAGACGATAGAAGATGGTTTAAGGACTGGTTTTATCCAAGCGAATGGTGTCTCTAAAGAAGGGGAATTGGATTTGTTGTAATCAGAGAAAGCCTGGTGGTTTCCATCTAGTCCCATGAGGAAGGAGACGGGCATTCCGTGGATGTTACCTGACTCGGTGGTAGCAGCTGTGTTGATATCTGCGTGCGCATCAACCCAAATGACGCCAGCGCTAGGATGGGCACTAGAGGAGAGATAACAAATTTAGCAAACTTCGCTCAACAGTTTCAGGGCCTATTCAAGCTCGAAAGAATAACCCGGGAACAGACGGAGCATTCGTATAACTCACTCCAACGTCCCGGAAATAGTACCCATCGCCAACGAATGATCGCCTCCTAATGTGAGAGGCAGCTCTCCCTTCTTCGCATGTCCTGATACGACTTTAGCTACCTCCTCACATACACGTGAAACCAAACGCGGGTTCTTCAGTATGCCAATGGGTGGATCCCAATGATTCGAGGTTGTTGAGGTATCGTTGTCCGTACCAGCCGCAGGCGACGAAGCAGTAGCGGAAGACGACGACAACGTATATTTAATGTCTTCAAATTGATGGTGCCCATCAAACTTGACGTTCCAGCCTAGCTCTTGAAGTTGATTGACAAGCCCAGCTTCGACGAGGTGTATTGGACCTTCGTCCACGCCAATTTTAGGCTGGCCGCCGCTGAAGGGACATCCTACAATCTGAGAATGCACGATATGGATAACGGCAATATAACGAAAAAGCAGCCACTCACAGAGACGGTCTTGGGAGATTTCAGGAATTGAGCAAGTTCAGATGTCATGATAATGATAATGTATCGTTGAATATACGAATATAGTCAAAGGAAGGAGGACAATATTTCTGAGCAATTCGTTTGGGGAAATGGAGTGAGTTCCGGGTTGAAAGGACGGAGGAAATTTGAGGAGACCGTATTTATAGCATTTCTGGTGAGCTGTACCAGCAAGATCCGAGAAGGTACATAGAGCACAAGCCTCTGCAATTTGCAAAGATGAGTGCCGATTGTGCCGGCGCCAGGCATCCCAAGAACTAAACCTCCAGTTATTTCCAATCCCTTCGTACTTTACGTATGGCATAGAACCATTCACTCAAAAAAGGACCATTGCACGAAATAGACCGCTAAATGGCAGCGGAACTCTTTACCTGGTTTTATACGGAGAGTCCTGTACGTATATCATTGGCTGTAAGCTCGCAAAAACCATAGCATATGAAAATGTACTGGGATGACTCTATCTACTTGTGTATAGTAGCGAGATTTACGATACTGTTTTCTTTAAATCCTCCTTGTGCCTCTGGAAGATTTCAATGAAATCCAAGACTCCGCGATAGGCAAAAGAGTGACAGAGCAGATTTACATCTTCTGCCCTATCACGATTTGTGGTCTTCCAACCCTGTTTCCAGTCCTTTCGTAGTTGGCGTATAGCATCAAACCACTCATCCAATATAGGAGCCATCGTGTGTAACAAATTGCTGTATGGCTGTGGAAAGCCATCCTTGATGTCATCGAGAGCCTCCTGTATATCAATTGCTGTGGTCTCACGAAAAGTATAGCCTTCAGCAATGCTCTGGGACCATCGTATTTCCTTCTTTGCACTCTTCGGAAACTTTGTGTTTCTTAAGGTTGACCAGAGACCAACCCATAAGAAAGACTCTATATCATCAGCTGGAGATTGAATCTTGTTCTTGGATTCATTTAAGAACCACTTGGATATGAACTGAGGCGTCCCCTTGGAAACAGAATCAGTATTATTGAGACAATGAAAAATTCGAGAAAAAACACTCACCGACACGGTACCATCGTGTGCCAATCTTTTGAAATATCCTGCCATACCCTCACCCATATCCCCATCTGTCCAAATCGCTTTACACCCAGCACCTGAGGTGAACTCTTGCGCGTGTTTGTGGATTTTGTAAGCAATATCGGCAATTGATCTATGCTTGTCATTTTCGATGGCGGTAATAAGTTCAGGAAAAGAGTTCAAAGAACCGATGTCTTTGGTCGAAGATGGAAGAATCAAATTGCGAACGGGGAGCGCAGAGAAGTCCCTTCGAAAAGCAGTTGCTGCTGATTTCAATTTGAGTATGTTGCCAATGCTGATATCCCTATGCACGAAACCATGTTGGTATAGGTCTAACCATCCTAAATTCAACTTTCAGTGCTCATCCACACCAAAGTATAGGAAATATCTCAGACCTAGTATTGAGTGAAGCAAACATTCCATGAGTTCAAATGCACTGGTGCAGTTTTCCAAAGTTTCACCCTCATCTCGAGTCAGACTAAAGCACAAGGAATGGAAATCAGGCTTTGGATACACCGGAGGAGGCTTTGCACCATGCAAGTTCCAGAATACATTCTCGAGGTTGTCATTGGCAGAGGACAGGGATATTGAGTTGGAAACAGGGCTTCCAATTTTATAACAGGCCTCAAAAGATATGATATGATCCGGAGAACCAAAATCTCCAGTACATGCACTGAACATCCTGGTCCTTCCGGCAGCCTGAGGCCAGGAGACCTTGAGGACAGCTCCATCCTTAACTTGAGACCAGTCTCGGATGCAACCTGAAGTTATCATCCAATGCGGTAGAGTGAACTTGATGTCCTTGTTATGGGAATAGAGGTGCTTATTGTCTGATTTGAATGACAATGTGAATATACAGAGTTATCATTGAATATCTAACTGACCTGAAGATTCTTTATCCTGTATAGACTTCGATCCGGTGGCAAACAAATTTAAACACACAAGGCAGGAAAACAATCAGTATGTGGTATTATCAATCAAGATGACAGCAGAGTGGAACAACTTACCATTGCTGGATATTTGGTTGGTGTTTGTAGAGGTTAAGAGAAGAAACAAGGTTTGAGTTAATTGCTAATTGTTGTTATCTGTGTGCGTGATCGTGTACGCTGGATGATGTTATCAATATTTCTTGTACGGCTATAACTCGGGTGGAGTTGCTATCATCAAGCTACTATATTTGGAGCTCAGAATTGTGACAACTTGCAGGACGTTATTTCGGCTTGGTCAATGAGAAGTGGGTACTTATCCAGCCATGTAACAGACACTAGTGCACCGTATGTGATGTCAACAATCAGACTACTTGCATGTTTAATAATACCAAACGGTCGGTACGTATGATCTGCGCCCTCAATGTCCACCCCTCTATCCCAGTCATCATTTCAAAGTGACATCTTACCCATATCATCCTTGGGCTACCGGAAAGAATCTACTAGCAAAATGACAAACAGGCGCGGTTGGACCTCTGTTGGAATTGTGAATGCACCTAGTGGCTGTACTCAAACCTCATCTATCTGTTGGGGAATACTCCGTACGTCAGATACACAGCTTTGACCTTTAACCACTATCCCTCTTTCGTATACGCTGATCTTCGTTCGTGATTACCATATACTGTACAGCTGTAGTAAGATCACGCAGACAGATGTACACGAGCCCCCTCAGTTGCTTTTATATCAACTGAGGTGAGCTCGCTAATAACTAGATACCCGTATTTACTAACGGTACCCGCTAGCTTAACACTACGTTAACAGGTACCTAGACAATACAGTTGCTTTTATATCAACTGAGCTTAACACTACGTTAACAGATTATGAGACTCGAACTCTAACCGAGCATAGAAAAATAAAGGTACTCAACCCAAAGAGTTAGAAATGTCGTTCGGAAACAGCCCGAATATACCGAGACTCCCGGACGAGAAACAGCTCGTCGGTGAAGACAATTGGAGACCGTTTAAACGGGAAGTTCTTTTCGCGGTGCAGTCGAAGGGACTAACCGGATACCTCGATGGAACAATCGCACGCCCAAACAAATACCCCGGACCAATATACCCACCTGCTCAACTCACGACTCCACTATTCAGTCCAACCCCGTACCCAGAAGAATGGGAGGCCCGCGATAGGCTAGTAGCTGGAGCTATTGTATCGAATATTACGGACCCTGTCGGGCTTGGAATAGACGAAACTAAAAGAGCATCAGAAATCTGGCAGGAACTGATCAGACGGTTCGAAAAGAGGGACGAACAGCGCATACATTTAGCCGATACGAATCTCCGCCAAGAAAAGTACGACCCGGAGACCACGATGGAGGACCATGAAAAGAAGATGCGTAACCTCCTGAAAAAGGTGCACGACTTGGGAGGGACAGCGACAGATGCACAATTCCGCAGAATCGTGATCTCGTCAATGCCGTCAGGGTGGAAGCAAGATGTTCGGAGCGTCCCGGGGGTATCGAGCACAGAAGCGTTCACGTACCTCCATACTTTGTGGTATGAGAAAGAGGAGGAACGAAAAGAGGAGGAGCGGGACACGAAGAGGGTAAAAGCCCTGATGGCAGCACACAATCAGCCCAACAACCCTGCACCACAAAACCAAACACGTACCGGAAGTAAGCCAGTAATCACCTGCCACAACTGTGGAAAACCAGGGCACATAGCTAAGAAATGCTGGGCAAAAGGGGGAGGAATGGAAGGTCAGGGTCCTAAGCAAGGATTCACGAGCAAAAAGGCGGGAACGAACGCGAATTCGGCTAACCCAGACGACACCGAAGAGGTATCCACACCTATGGCAACCTATGTGATGGCAGCCCGAGCGAGCGGCCAATCAAGTACGTTTGAATCCGTCCAGCCACCCGAATCACCCACTGACCCGACAACCAGGCAGGTTGATCCCATTCTAAGGGAGGGGCATCAGTGGGAGAAAAGGGATAGGGACGTAGATAATAACGTACTTGACTACAAAACTGTACCCAGGCCGGAGTGCATGGCCTGCCACGGCAACACACCCCTGTATGCAAACCCAATACCGAGAATAAAAACGTTTCTTGACTCGGGAGCATCCGAACACTGTTGGGTCCAACGGTCTGATTTCATCGAGTATACCGAGGTACATGGACAAGCAGGGAGTAGTGCAATATCAGGCGACACAGGGAGGTTTGAGATCCTGGGTACCGGAACGGTCCAATTCGTCACACGAATACAGGATGAAGAGAGAATAATACAGCTACGAGGGGTAAAGCATACGCCGTCGTTCGGGCACAACCTGATATCTATACCGACGCTTGACAGCCGAGGTATGCGAGGAGAATGGGGAGTGGGAATAATGACGGTGAGGAACTCGAGCGGCGAGACTATAATGCAAGGTTTTGGACGCGATAAAATGTATGAAATTGAGGTACTGGAGTCGGGAAGGACGATAGTCAACTACTCAAGGACGAGGGACAGGCCAGTAGATATAATCACCTGGCATAGACGATTCGGACACATTGCAATCAAACGGATACTTCGAATGGCGAACCGCAAGCTAGTCGACGGATTGAGCATCACAAACAAAAGGATTCACGGAATGTGCGAAGACTGCTTATACGGCAAAGCAATAAGACGACCATTCGACGAAGTATTAACGCATGAGTCCGAGGTCCTAGAGAGGGTGCACATGGACTTGTTTGGGCCATCGAGAACGCAAAGCCGAGGTGGAGCGACGTACCTCATGCTCTGCACCGACGGGAAGTCATCGTTCAGGGTACCATATTACCTCAACAACAAGCGGAAGGAGACGGGACTGAAGGCGCTACACGAGTACCGCGTAATGGCGGAAAAACAAACGGGGAAGCAACTGAGGATCATCCGAATTGACGGAGGAGGCGAACTCAACAACGGTCTGGTGGATGCCTACTGTAAAGAACACGGGATTATCATTGAGAAAGTACCGCACGACTCTTCTGCAGCGAATGGGGTTGCTGAGCGAGCATTCAGAACAGTAATGGACGGTACTCGTACCTTACTAGAGGAAGCAGGCCTGCCATATTCATTCTGGGGCGAAGCGTCGAACACCTTCATATACACCAATAACTTCGTCCCATCCTCACGATTCCCAGACACGGTTCCGGTTGAGGCCTGGACGCAGAAGCGACACGACGTAGCACATCTAAGACCGTTCGGGTGTGACTGCTGGGCTACACTACCAAGGAGACGAACAGATGGAAAGCTGGGAAGACAGGCTGTAAAAGGAAAGCTACTGGGGTACATGGGGAGGAGAGGTTACCGGCTGTGGATACCGGAAACAAAGAAAGTCGAGGAATCGCATGATGTTACCTTCGAAGAAGGTATACCACACCGAACGCGACCGAGGGGGGATAACGAACATGAGGGCGATGAAGAAACGAGCGAAATTCCCCCAACTCCACAAGATACACGACCTGACAGCCCTGCAATAAACCCCGGAAATGACGAGAACGGCCATCAACAACCCATTGAACCGACTCAATTGCCAGCGGAAACCCATCCGGGAATAGATCGACAGCCACTAGCACCAGTCCAACTGCCAGAACCACCACGCCGAAGTGGAAGGGAACACGTACCATCGCGCAGATACCTAGAGAGCGAAGAGTATAAAGATCGAGAGAGAGCAGCGTCGGAAAGGAGGGAAAGTTGGACGGACGAGACACCAGTAGCAATGATAGCCCAACATCCATTTGCCTTTGCAGCAACGTCGGGGGAATTATGGGTACCACAGTCATACAAGCAGGCAATGCGACGACCCGACCTCTGGACAGCCCCAATGGAAGCCGAAGTCAGGACCCTGAAACAGAAGGAATGCTGGGAACTTGTCCCACTGCCACCGAATGCAAATCTTATGGGAGGCCGTTGGACATATGCTATTAAGTTCGACGCGACGGGGAACTTGCTGAAAAGGAAGGCCCGATATGTAGCACAGGGATATACCCAGATCCAGGGGCTCGACTACGACAAAACATACGGCGGGGTAGCAAGGATGGAATCCGTACGATTGGTACTGGCGATTACTGCGACACTCAAACTCTCACTATTCCAAGTGGATTTCACGGCAGCTTTCCTAAACAGCCCTATCACCCACGACGTATACATGAAGCAGCCCGAAGGATTCACCGAACCCGGGTCGGAACATCTCGTATGTAAGTTGAAGAAGTCAATCTACGGGACTATGCAGGGCAGCCATGACTGGCAGGCCACGCTGTCAGCTGGATACAAAGCCGACGGATATACAACATCCAGAGCAGACCCATGTATCAGGTACAAACGAATGCAAGATGAGTACACGATCACAAGCACATACGGGGACGACGTGTGTGGTGGATCCTCCACTAGGGCCGGTAGAGATAAAGCGATCGCGAACTTAGGGAAGAGGTGGGAGGCAAACGAGGTAACCACTGGAGTCTTGCTGGGGATGACGATACGACAGGACCCAGGAACTAAGGCGATAACCATCTCTCAGAAAACCTACTTCCAGCGCATGCTCAACCACTTTGGTCTCGATTGCGTCCGCCGTCGAAATACACCGCTACCGCCGAATGTGAAACTCAAGGAATCACCGACACCATTACCTGCCGAAGAGTATAGGTATATGGCTGACAAACAGTACAGAGCGGTCGTAGGTTCGATACTGTGGGGACAGGTATGTACACGTCCCGATCTTGCCTTCGCTGCTAGCCTCCTAGCACGTTACCAACTGAACCCGGGTCGAGCACACTGGGAATGTGTCGAATGGGTGGCGGGGTACATACTCAACACCCTGGACTATGCGATTGTGTACAAGGCGGGGGTAGAACCCGGCTTGAAACCCTATGCCTATGTCGACTCGGATCACGCAGGCTGCCAGGACACTTACAGGTCAACATCAGGATATGTATTCTTCATGGCGGGGGCACCTGTATCCTGGAGCTCTAAACGACAGGCTACGGTGGCGCTATCGACGACTGAATCCGAATACATTGGACTCTCCAGAGCGACCCAGCAGGCCGTATGGATATCCTCCTTCCTCTCAGAGGTGGACCTAGCCCAGGAAGGTCCCATCGACATGCTGGGTGATAACTTCGGGTCGGTGTGTCTCACAGAAAACTCAAAACGACACGCTCTGGTGAAGCATATCGAGATGCGACACCACTACGTCCGGGAGAAGGTGCAAAGCGGTGAGGTTAACATCAAGAGGATTAGGTCGGGAGAGAACGTTGCGGATATATTCACCAAGGCACTCAATGGCACCACCCACTCTAAGTTCGTATCTATGCTCGGGATAGATCGTACGGAGTAGGGGGGGTGTTGGGGAATACTCCGTACGTCAGATACACAGCTTTGACCTTTAACCACTATCCCTCTTTCGTATACGCTGATCTTCGTTCGTGATTACCATATACTGTACAGCTGTAGTAAGATCACGCAGACAGATGTACACGAGCCCCCTCAGTTGCTTTTATATCAACTGAGGTGAGCTCGCTAATAACTAGATACCCGTATTTACTAACGGTACCCGCTAGCTTAACACTACGTTAACAGGTACCTAGACAATACAGTTGCTTTTATATCAACTGAGCTTAACACTACGTTAACACTATCTCATCGCCTTGTGTAAGACCTGGGTCAAAATAGGTCTTAGGGTAGGTTTTGGTATGTGGAGGTTTATGTTGTAGCGTGCTAGGAGCAGGCTGGAGCTCGAAGGGAGCTACGAGAACCGCGACCGAGGACGGGAATGACCTAGTAGTAGTTGGAACGACGAGATGGTGACCCTTGAGGGGTTCCTAGGAGGTCCAGGGAGGTCCCTAATGCGTAGGGAGGTTCAGGACGAGTGCGGGACCGTAAGATATTGCGTAGTAGGAGTTGTACTCGCTAGAACGTCAATATAGAGTCGAGTAGGTGGTTTATGCAACGGGGTCTCAAGGGTGTAAGCTCCCGAGAAGGGATATGCCAGGGAGGGTAGGTCCCTGGGGACTAGGTTTGAGGATGGTCGTCCTCGAGTGTGGGAGGTGGTAACGGAGAAGCAATACGTAGTTCGACGTGAGGGGTAGCTTCGACGTTACCTAGATCGAGGTCCCGAAGCTTACGAAGTAGCTAGGGAGCTCTGGGAGGTTTGGGGAAGGGTAACTCACCAAGCGGGTAGGCGTTGGGGAGCTTTAGTAATGTTCGAGGGAGCTCGGAGACTCACTCGGAAGGCTTAGACTTCGAAGTGAAAGCGTATATTCGATCGTATGGACGATCAGAGAGACAATAGACAGAAGTAGAGAGAAACAGAGGTAGAGAAACAGAGAGTAAAGAGAAATCCGTATGGTTAGCAGGTACAAAGGGACAGGGACTGGACCTATGCAAAAGGGTGTGTGTTCAAAATATACCAAGCTGGGCTTCTGAACGCTCCTGGACTGATTAAATACGTATGGGGAAGTTAACAAGGAGACATGGTATGAAGCGAGCACTTAATGGGGATTCTAAGTACATGAGGATGGAATGATGGACGCATGTACGGGGTTCCAGGACCCTGTCGTGGAATGATTCGGTTGAATGGAGGGGAGCTAAGGGTTGCGGAGGTGGTTCTAGCGGTAAGGAGGTCTGTGGGACGTTTGAAGTGTTCTCAGGGATTCATGGAAGGGGTCTGAGGAGATCGGGAGCTATGCTAGAGAGCTTATGGGCTAAGGAACTTGGGGTGAGGCATGACAGCAAAGCGGTTCCACTAACTCCTTGTTAGGCTGATCAGTGATTATTAGGCTCTTTTCAAGCTCTTTACGTCGCACGATCATCACAACGTCCCTTCTCATATTAAGACAGAGGTATGACATGGGTTAAAGTCACGAAACTCACAGTAACGAAACAATCTTAAACTCAAGGCAGGTATTCATGAACTGCTTCCTGCAGGATCCTTTTTTGTTTTGCCAAACTTCACAAACCTTCACAAACTGCTTTATTTGCGATGTCGTCAATTCGAGTGTTCTGGGTGGCATCGGTATAGAGGGGGCAGGGAACTTGTTGATGGTGAACGTTGAACTTTCCGAAAGCTCTTGGTCAAACCCCATTTAGTCAGGAATCATCTCCGAATTGGAACAAGCATTGCATGACAACCTGGTTCGCGCCCGAGTCAGTAAACATGATTTGTACTGGATGCGAAAAGAGTACGTACGGATACGAGAAAATTTTTCTGCGAATACACAGACTGATGGTCAGGTTTTCATTATAGAAGCCATACCCCTCACACTTTCTTCTAAGATGCTCAATTGTCTAGTCCAAATATTCTACATGCAAGTAGTTTGTACCGCTCCTGAGTACAATGATCAGAAAATACGCCGTTTAGTCTTTTGCTATTTTGAAGGGTGCAAGGGTTTGCATAATTGGTGGTAAGTGGTACTTTTGTCCTTCACCCAACGCAGACCAATTTCACACCCAGGGCGCCCCCCTGATCTCGATGACATACTAGTAGGAACACCTGTACCGGTCAGTGTAGCACTAAGTATATGTGTCTTTTCAGTTCCTCAATTCATTCAGACTATATGAGCAGCCAGATGCAATAGCCTGAAGAGGACAATTGCATCTATTTTCACCCTACCGCACTTACTATGTCAAGGAGCCTGCAGATCACACAGTAAATACATCCCCGGAGTCCCTTGAACACCTTGTAACGTGAATGCTGAAGGAAACCACTCCTAGCAAACGTGAGGTAAGGTTTATGTATATTTTGATAGTGCTGAATCTCGAACTGATGCTTCTTGGCAAGAGGAATAAGGTGAGCATTGAATATATCCGTTAATTGAAGTGATCTCTTACCTGATTTCATTTTTTAATAACTTGTCTGCGCATAGGTCGCTGTTTGAGTATATGTAATGACCAATGGGTCACATAGCTATCACTCTACTAGATTGTACTCCGCGTTGTAAAAACACGGTCTGACCAGCTCCAAATATTGCTAGCAGTCAAGACATGTGTGCTGGTAAAAGTAGCTGTACCGGTGTTGGATTAAGTATCGTGTTTTGGAAGAGGATAGGGGTTTTCTAAAGAAGGTAAGTGATCATTCACCCTATCCACCCTCATCGGATCCAGGTGCAAACTGTTTAAACAGAAAAGAGTATGCAAAACGCCGAGTATATCTGTTACAATTGTCAAAAACATTGAAAACTGAGTCGGACTACCTTTGAACATCTCTAACAAATTAGTAGCAACCAGTCCAAGGTGAGTCATCTTTTTGAATGAATGAAATGACGAAGAGAGTAATAAAATCAGCTTCTACCTATAGTTTTCCCTGCTCTTGATGACCAGTATCCGTTATACTTGGCTCTGTAGGTCCCGATGGCTTTCTCTGGGCATTCTGCTTGAATGAAATCATAAGCCTGTAGACGGACACCACATAGCCTCACACAGCCGGCGATCGCGAGTGGCTGTGGACTCCGACTCAGAGCCCGGAGGCAAATATAGCTATGTATAAGGTGAAAATAAGGTGGAATCGATTTGGACATCCGACGCTCAACACCACTGGTCAACCGGTCAGCGTTAGCACTGTGCAAGTGTCTTTGTTCTTCCTTTTTCCGATTGTATTGTTCATTAATCTTTATTTTCCAAACTAGTCTTTCAACCCAAGAAAATCGACAACCTATGCATGAGCAATAAATCTGCAGGCCAAATTTATTGCCATTGTAACCTCCAAACTAACTATCTGTAAGCACCTCTTTCGTCCTTTTTCTCATCGTCAATTTTCTTTTTTTTGCAATCGTAAACTGATGAGATGATATTCTCAAAAACTCAGATTCGACACGATGTTCCTTCGACGATCCTCAGCCTTTTGCCAAATATTCTATCTGTACATCGTTTTCGCTGCTCTCCTCGGTGTGTCTCTGGTAACCAGTAGTCCCTTGGTCGCTGTGCCTCATTTGCTTGAACGGAGTGGGGGAGATCAACCCAAAATTACACGTCCACGTCAGGAGATGAAGCAACACTTCTTGTCAGCTGCAGCCCTGATACGTAGTTTTACAGAAACCTCCAAAAATGGTGATCTGGTCATCAGGCTTGGATGCAGAGAACCAGGTCAAGAGGAAAAATACATGGTCGCAAACGTTAGAATCATGAGTCTCCTTAAAAAAGACCTAAAATTCACCATTTTCTTTGGCACCATCGTTGGCTTCAGCGCTTCCAACGTGACCGTTCCCGGCGACTCGCACTCTAAAAAGGTCATTGTTGAACAGTCAGACATTCCGCGCTCTGATGTCTCCGAAACTGCGCAAAGTCACCACACTCCGAGAATCGACCAGGGTCGCTTGATCAAATTGGGTCCGGGCCGGGATTCAAGCCTTGTAGCTCACTTCGACCGCAACAATGCCGCGAAGAAACAATTGGTCAATACGTTTGGTGACGCTGACAAGTTGCTCTCGCACACCCAGGCCATGTTCCTCGAAGAGTACGGGTTCTCATGGGCTCATATTTTGGTTATCAATGATGACCTGGACTATATCACTGTTGCCCTGATTTGCATGCAAATGATGAAGGGCCCAGAGGGACAAGTATTGGCTCAGGGTGTTTTGGGGGAATGGCTCAAAATATACCTGGCCATGAAAGCTCTGAGGGGATCAGATAGCAGTCAATATGTTATGGCTGTAGAATGGTTGCTTGAAGGTAAATATCATCATGTAGCAGAGTCTGAACAGACTCCAACACAGTAGCGTTCGAGGTAGGACGTATTTCATAGCTAGTCTACAGTAGTCTACGGATCGCGTACAATGGTCAAATAGGTGAATAATATTGGATTTTTTTCCATTTACTTGCTTTCTATCCATCTCCGATTAGCGTAAGGCGGCCTAAGAGGAGGTTCAAAAGAAAACTCAAAAGACCAAGAAAGAAAGAAAATCCCCGAGAACCAAAACATCACCCGCTAATCAAGAGGCCCTATCCGTATTGTCCTTCTCATTTATATTTACATCTCCATTTCAACCCGTCTGAGAAATATGAGAGGGGACAAAGGCACCGAAAGAAAACGAACGTCCGTCCTCACTTACCGTGTATGTTACTTACATATATTCCTTTGCATGTTCGGTCTCTCCAGCAACTTGGGGTGATGTCCTCCTTCTCCTTCTCCCTCTTCTTCCCAGTCAGAATCCACGTGTTCCACTGTTCGTTAATTCCACTCCTCTCTCACCATCCTAAGTCCCATTCCGAAGATCCAGAGACCACTTCGCATTCGCACTGTTTCCTTCCCCAGCCATTGTCCAAGTGCTCGTTCTCGTCGCCTTTAGTAATAACACTAATATTAATGGAGCTTCATCGTCATGTCCATACTGGTCCTGTTCATTTCCGCCTCCTCTGCATGCTTACCGTACCCAGAAACATTCACATCCTCACATGCATACTCTTCTTCCGGGTTCCAATCCGCAGACATATTCCATACTCTTATGTTCTCTCCCCTCCTCGTTGACCAAGATCTCTGATGTAGGCCATAAGGGACCCACCCGTTCCTGAATCCTTCGTTTGAACATTCTACATAAGCCTACGCATCCGAGACACGACCGTCTCATAGACAGTAAGCTCCACGATAAGAAACCACAGTACGGATCATCATAACGTGTAATGGACAAACAACTTCTGGCCTGGGTAAGTGTAAGCCTGTTGGGATAATCCCGGGCATTGACGAGGTAGATCCTCCATATATCACGCTCGCGCTAGATGGTCCAGTTGCTCTTAGAAGACAAAGGAGGATCTGGCGGAGATGCAGGAGGATCTATGGGAGAAAGTAGAAGAAATCCCTGCGACGAATGCCTCCTCCGGCGAATCCGCATCTTTCACCAATTTGATCACAGAACCATCGTACTGTTCTACAGCCACGATCAATAGCTCAATCCAACCTCCACAAGCTTAGGCGACCTCTGGTTCGTACCAGAATTCTTCAACTCGGAGGAATGATTCACGGAGGTCTTCCATACTGAATTTCACGATATTGCCGATTGATTGGAGGGGAAGAGGCTTCTGGGCGGATGGAGGTTGCAGGAGGCGGTGAGCGATAGGAGTGGAGAGTTTAGGCAAGTGAGGAGGAGTCGGAGGAGTCGTTAACGGTGATGAAGATGATTGCTGTAACTGGGGTAACATTCCTTGAACGACTGTCCTAGCCTTTTTCTCAATCACATCTCGATCCACAACATCGATTCTCGTGAATATCACCACCAGCAACGCCCCACCCACCTCTGTATCTCTTCCCCACTCATCTGCATCCTGCGCCCGGCCGATATCACTGACGTCGACAGTATACCCCATTGCACTGCCTCCTCGCAGTATTCATGGAAATCCTCTGGAGTCCATTCAAATTTGCATGAATTATCCGTTAGTGCCTCTTAGAGGTCAAATATCTATATGAAGAGCGATACAATCGAAGTCCTCAGTGTTGAACCAACAAAGTACTAAGTAGAAACTGAGGGATGAACGTGCGAAAAAGAATATAAGTAAGTGAAGTCACGTGAGTCCGGAATGAATCGGCAGTAATAGGGAAAGTATCTCCCAACAGTGCCGTTTGGAGACCCCTTCGGTATCGCGTTGCTACCTGCTCTCCTGTCTACCTCACATTGGCTTAAATGTTGAATGAAATCTCAGTTGATAAGGAAAACAACTGTATAGCATTTCTATGTACCTGTTGAATGAAATCTATAGTACTTTAGTAAAGCTAGATGAAGGAAAGAAAAATAAGTAATCTCACCTCAGTTGATAAGGAAAACAACTAAGGGAGTTCAAACGGCAGTATCAAGTATATAAGGTGATTGAGTAGTAAATAGGAGTGGTCAAGTTCGGTGGCCGGAATAATAGTCACACGTACCAAAGCAAGCATACAAAGTATTAATCCAACACCCCCCCTACTGCGTATGCTGAAGGTAAAGCATCTGAATTATTCGGGCATGGATAGGTCCTGAAAGAGCTTTTGTCGTAATATCGGCAACATTCTCACCGCTACGGATCCGAACAATCTTCACGCTGTCATCTTTAACCTTCTCCCTGATGTAGTGCTCATGCATGTCGATGTGTTTGATCAAGGAATGATTCCTGGGCTCCTCCGTTAGTGATACTGAACCGAAATTATCCCCATGAATAATCGTAGGACCATTGAGTGGAAGATCAATCTCCTGAATGAATGAGCGTAGCCAGCACGCCTGTTGACAGGTTTTCGAGAGACCAATATATTCTGCTTCAACTGTAGATAGAGCCACGGATCCCTGTCTCTTTGATGCCCAAGACACCGGAGCACCACCCATGAAGAATACATAGCCTGCAGTGGATCGACGAGTTACTAAGCACGAAGCCCAATCGCTGTCCGAGTATCCGAAAGGAGCAAGGCCAAAGCCAAGGCGTTCATCACCAGGCTTAGGAGCTCGATAGGTGATAGAGTAATCGATAGTCCCCCAAATATAACCTGCTAGCCATTCGCAAGCCTTCCAATGAATAATACCGGGGTTAAGTTGGAATCGAGTGAGGAAATTCGACGCAAATGCAATATCCGGCCTTGTCGAACAAGCACCCCAGAGTAGGGATCCTATGAACGAACGGTAAGGTTTGTTCGACATGAACCTGCGGTCATCTTCGGGTAGTGGATTGGGAGATTCAGTGACTTTCATCTTAGGATCTAATGGGGTGTGTCGGATACGGACCATTTCCAATCCGAAATGTTCCAGCATACGTTCGAAATATGCCTTTTGCAATATAGTAATGGATTTAGAAATCGGGTCTTGAAAAATTGTCATTCCTAGGAGTACGCCCGAATTAACCTCACTCGATTCCCATCTTTTTCCTAGATCAGCAATAGCCTTCTTCCTACCGCTTTCTGTTGAAGAAGCCCCATTCACATCGTCGCCATATGTAGTAGACAGAGTGTATTTATCGTCGATTCGACGGTAACGTACACAGGGATCGGCTCTCGAAGCAATATATCCATCCTCCTCGTATCCTTTGCCTAAGGTGTCCTGCCAGTCGTGGCTACCTTGCATAGTCCCATAGATTGATTTGTTGAGCTTGCACACTTTATGTTCTTCACCCTCCTTGACAAATCCCTCAGGCTGCTTCATATACACATCGTGATTGATAGGCGAGTTAAGGAAAGCAGCTTTGAAGTCAACCTGGAACATGAAAAGGCCTAGGACTGCGATAATCGCAAGGACTATACAAATGGACTCCATACGTGCCACAGCACCGTAAGTCTTGTCGTAATCAATCCCTTCAATCTGCGTAAAGCCTTGTGCTACATAACGTGCTTTTCATTTTGCTACCTCGCGATCTTTCGACCATTTGATGGCATAGACCCATCTCCCGCCTGTAAGATTCGCATTCGGAGGTAGGTCCACCAATGTCCAACAGTCCTTTTCGATTAACGTGTCGTATTCAGCCTGCATCGGGGCTTGCCAAAGTTCGGGACGCTGCATCGCCTGTTTGTATGTGTTCGGGACCCATTTATCACTCAATTCAGCAGCGAAAGCAAAAGGACTCTTTGCAATCATCGCTAGAGAATTCTCTTCAAGTTCGTCTATACCCGTATCGGAGTCCTGGGCCCAAGCCAGGTTTCGTTCGAAAGCACTATGCTCCCGTTCAGCCGACTCCTGAAGCTGTAGTTGACGAGCTGATGGTCCACGGATACGAGTACTGCGTCTAGGACCAATGTCTTGTTCATGAATGGGCTGAATAGGTATTGGTACGTGCTGAAGAGGCTGAGGTGCAAATAATTCTGGAAGTCCTTCATAATCAGGAGTAGACGGAGTAGCAGGCATTGAGGGAACAGAAATATCTGAATGCTGAATTTGATTTTCGCTAGCTGGTGCAACAGGCACGGCATCTGGAGCCGAACCGACGTCGACATCACCAAGCATCTCACCATCAACTTCATCTGGTACCACGGGGGTAGATCTACGAGGGTCGCCCTCCTCAAATTCGACACTGCGGGATTCATGGAAAGTTCTGGTCTGTGGTAGCCAGATTCGATAGCCCCGTCTTCCAATATAACCAACAAATCGACCTTCGACTGCTCTAACGCCAAGTTTTCCATCCGTTTGGATTGCATCAAGTGTCGCCCAGCACTTACAACCAAAAGGTCGGAGATGAGAGACATCGTGACGTTTCTTTGTATAAATTTCAATTGGTATTTCATCTGGGAAACGAGAGGAGGGGATAAACACGTTCACATAGCAGAAGGTAAGTGCTGCTTCAGCCCACATTGAGGGAGGAAAACCAGCGTCGACAAGAAAAGTTCTGTTTGCTCTCTCAGCTACTCCATTAGGTGACGAAGATCTAGGTGGTATCATTTCGATAGCGATACCGTTTTCGAGACAGTAATCCCTAAACCACCCATTATCGAATTCTCCACCACCATCTATCCGGAATATCAAGACGTTCAAGTCCGTTTGTCGCTCAGCCATCATACGCCAGTTGTGGATTGCTGTCAAAATGGTTTCCTTTCGCTTATTGGTTAGAAATGTCGGGGCCTTGATAGAGGAACGACCATCCATTGCAAGAAACATCCATGTAGCCCTGCCGATACTCTGTGTTCGAGTTGGACCAAAAAGGTCCAGGTGTATACATTCAAGAACCTTGGTTTTGTGTGTAAGCTTCTCATCGAACGGTCGGTGAGTTGCTTTGCCAAAAATACATGGTTCACATTTACCGGCCACTTTCTTAGAAGTGATTTGCAAGCCATCGACTAGATTTAGTTTGTGCATTTGGAGGATTCGATCAATAGCGGGATGCCCAAGTCTGCGATGCCACGTATGGATGTCGACGGGTTTATTATGTGATCTCGTGAAGTTTGCGAATGAGGGCTCGAAGTGAGCTTGTACCTCATACATCGTTCCCTTTCCTTCGCCTTGCATAACGATACTTCCATTTGCAGTTCGTACAGTGAGTGATCCTCTACCCCATTCCCCTTTCATTCCTTTAGCATCTAATGTCCTTAATGAAATTAGATTGTGATGAAAGGATGGTGTATGGTAGACGTTGTTCAATTGGCATTTCCTCCTTATCCCATTAACGGCCGTCTCGAATTCTACGATACCTTTGCCATGAATCTCAAACTCCCCTGCCTTTCCAGCAATGGCTGATTTCCCCGCCTTTCCGTATAAATTCTCATACTCAATAAAGTCAGCTCTTCAAACCCAGAAGTGATCACTCGCAGCTGAGTCGAGAAAAGTTTGGGGTGTCTGAGGTTTGGATGCAGCATATAGGAAAGATTTCGCATTATGGGCTGAACAAGCAGTATATTCATCAAAGTTTGGAATCGAGTCGGAAATGGAGGAATTAAACGTGTCTACATGGTATGTAACCTCTTTATCTGCACCATACCCTGTTGATACTGATTCACAGTCTCTGCAGGTATGGGCATTAGGAAGTTGGGTAGATAGAATGGGTGTTGGTGACGATGTACACAAATCAAAAAGTTCCATGATGGTGCGATTTCCACCGTCACTAGCGTAATTTGCGGTTTGAGTTGCTGAGGCTTTGGCTTTCTTAGGTCCCCCCCCTTCATTACCGCCACCGGGTGCCCAACATTTGTCAACCGTATGAGTACGACGTCGACAAGGAGGGCAATTAGGATTTGTACACATAGGGTGATCCTTCTTGGGAGCAGATGCAGTATTTGCAGAGTGGAAAGAAGCCATTTCCTGAGCAATGAGAGCCCGGACCTGACTACGCTGTCGGGTATCCTCCTCGTCTTCCTTCTTGTTGTCATAGACTTGGCGAAGGTGAATGAAGGCATTGTCACCCGAGATTCCCTTGACATTGATTAAGAGATCTCTCCATGATTTAGGCATCAAGGCGATTACAATGAGATGGAATTGGGAGTCGAGGCAAGAACCACCCAAGTTTCGGAGTTCCTTAAGGTGATTTTTCATTGTCTTTTCATGCTCTTCAATCGTCGTATTACTGGGGTCAAATCGAGCCGACCGAAGTTTGGTATCGGCCTGATGTACCCGCATCTCGTCTCGTCTCTCATATTTCTTCTTTAATTCAGCCCAGATATGATACGCAGGCTTTTCGCATTCGACACCTAGCCCAACGGGATCAACAATGTTGAGATATATAATGCTGGCTGCCATCCTATCGCGTTGACGCCATTCATGTGGGAAAGGGGTAGGGCTAAATGCTGGTGTTGTTGTAGAGGCAGGAGGGTACAACGTAGATGTAGAGACATAGCCACCAGCAGAAGGTCGAATAATGGTACCATCAAGATATCCTTCCAATTCCCTAACTTCAATGTGCGCGAGGACTTGGTCTTTGAAAATTCGCCAGGTATTCTCGCTGTCAGCGACTGGTTCTAGTAACGGGTGTCACCAGGTGTCACACTCAAGAAAACCTCAGATAGTGAAGCGATAAAGCAAGCAGAGTTCTGGGCTAAACCAGGTAGAATAGACGAGATCAAAGCTAAGGAAATACAGCAAGTAACTACAGCTTATATACAAGTAAACAACCCTCCGCCCTACTAATGCCCAACGCCCTGGGTTAGTGGTAAACATGAGTAGAACATAAGTAAAGCAATGTGTAAGTAATGAAAGCTCGATCGTCATGCTGTATATGTGTTGTGAGACTGCTGTGTTTAATATAAGTAAATGAAAAGCGCATGTTGTATCAGTAAGCATAAATAATAGGTCAGGTGACAAGATAAGACAAGATATAGGATAAGAGAGATAGAAGATAATACAAAAGATAAAAGATAAGACAAGATAAGGAAAAGATAAGATGAAAAAGAAGTGATCGTAACACTCGCCAGCCAATTGAGATGATTCGGGGAAGCGCGGGATCGACAGCGAACTAGCTGTGGAGGACATAGCTTCCAAGATAGAGGATAATAACTGACTGCAATCAATATGTGAGTTTGTCTCCTAAGCTCAGTTGAACTCCAGTCTCATAATCTGTTGAATGAAATCTCAGTTGATAAGGAAAACAACTGAGGGAGTTCAAACAGCAGTATCAAGTATATAAGGTGATTGAGGTTTTCCTTATCAACTGAGGGAGTTCAAACGGCAGTATCAAGTATATAAGGTGATCGAGTAGTAAATAGGAGTGGTCGAGTTCGGTGGCCGGAATAATAGTCACACGTACCAAAGCAAGCATACGAAGAAAGCAAGCATACGAAGTATTAATCCAACATTAAACAGCTTTTCAACCGCGTTCAAGTCGTATCTACAGAGCCCCGGAGGAAGAATTGAATTGATCGATTTTCTTCACTCTTGTGCAGCTTGCGAAATAAATGCAGCGAAGCAAGCGTAACTTCTATTTCTAGTATCATAGCCGTGACCCCGCCTCGGCCTGTTTAGACCATCTGAATCTCGGACGGCACGCTATTAAGAGTTATTCTGAAAGCCCAAAGGTGTAATTATGAACGAGCTCGATAGTCCAGGTCAAAAAAGAAAAAGTAGAGTGAACTAATCGAGAGAATAATTGGAGTGATTCTGAAGACCTCAAGTGTATGATGATGTCCCAAATCTCCATTTAACTCTTATGCTGGGTGATGGGTTAGATATTGTTTATGGGGTGAAGAGCCTCACAGGTAAACGCTCGTCCCCCATCGCCGAAAATACACCTAAAACGTACGTACGACCATATCATTTGCCGATTCAAATCAATCCCTCCAAAAGTTCTCGGCGTTTCAGAGTTACACGAGTACTCGTCTCTCATTCTCCTTTCCGGTTCTTGTTCTGTCAATAAATGCAAATCGAAGCAGTCAGTGGAAGCTGACTTTTTGAATGCAAAATCTCAAGAGAAATGAGAACGGATGCATAAATCATTTTTTCTTGCTCTGTAAGCAGTTTACTGATAAATTATCATTTCCAATGCTCGTTTCTGCACCTAGAGCATCACATAATCGCATTTTACACTTGTGCTTGCAGACCTCCATTCACCCGCAGCATGAGCTTCGCCAAGGGGCTCATTTGTTTAACGAATGTGGGCATGGGCAGTTGGTGCATAGCATGGAAGTATACGAATACATGGACATTGCGAAGGAAGAGAGTGTATATGTATGCGAGCTGCTTATGCTTCAGCAGTCGGCTTGGAACGTTTTTTAGCCACTGTGTTCTCCCTAGATGCGATTGAAGATAGTCGATTACGAAATGTGTTGTGAATGAATTAAAATGAACGCTTACCGGAATCCGTTTTGAAGCGGCGCGACACTTCTTTCAGATACCTCATACGACCAGTTCCAGTAGTCTTTCTGCGCTTTGCCTTTAGCCCCCACTCGTAAGACCTAATCTTTGCCGAAGGATAGCCGCAAGACGCACAGGCTGAGAGGAAATATGAAGATATGAATGATCATTCGACGGACTGATGAAGGATAATGACGAACTCTTGTGTTGTCTGTGGAAAGCCCTGTTACCGCATCGCCTGCAAAGCGTGGTGCGACTTTGTGTGTCGCTTACTAGAAGAAGTGAGACATATCAATTATCATTGGGAAACTTGCAATATAGATTGGAACGCACCCAAAAGACGAGGTTCCTATTCAGATTAAATCGACAGGCAAAATATATATCAGCGAGTTCCTTGGGCGAGCCATGAACGAACCTTTGGTCTAAAGAGAGGGAAAAAAATATAGCATCAGTATTATGTCTGCGACGAAGGATAGAGAAGATGCGAAAATATCCCAAACATCCAAGTGTAAAAGCTCATCCGACCACAGATTTTTCAATCCAGCCCAAATTCCGTCAATTCCTTCTTCCAGAGAGCCAGCAGCATATCAAGGGACACCAGAGACAAGACTAGAATCAGAGATCTAGGGATATACTAACCATTTTTTCTTAGTCTTGAGGTACTTGAGGTGTGTCGACGAGGTCGCTTTGGATTCTGTTGTGATGGACCGTGAGAAGAATGAGTGCCGTTTCGACGCGGACCGGCTTGAGCGCTTAATATGGACATGAGCATTTTTGGAACATTATAAGCGCGCTTTGCAGCGCGGTGCAACCTCAGCCTGCCCTAAACTAGGCCGTGACACGATCATAAATTTTTTTTTTCAGCTCTCCTCCACAACCACGATGGTTATTCCAATCGGGTGAGTTTTGTGCTTTTACTCTTTCGAAGGGATGAAAATTTCCAATGTTTCTTGAGTGTCGAGAGCTACCTATTCTTTGACGCAGTGTAAAACTATTTGTCATAGTTACGCTGATCGGTTTTGTCTTTCTTGTGTTTGCGGACGCTGAATACCCATTGTTTCTTTAGGTCCTTTTACTCGGGGAGAAGGAGGAAGTACTGACACGGTCCCAAATGTAAATAACGCGGAGTTTGAGGAAGATAGTTTGGAGGAGGGGACATTTCAAAACGTAGAGTCGTTTTACTTCGATGTTGTCGGTGAGTCTGTTCGTCCTTATTTGTTCATATCGCCGTCGTCGTTTTCTTTATGATGATTCAAACACATTCAAACTAGAGTATATGAGCGTCTTCGGCCCTATGCTTTTAACATATCTTCCCTGAATCCTTGTGCTTGTTCTCTTCGCTGTCCGCGAACTTCCATGATTACTAAATCAATTTCCAGATGTTTTGTCGGTGTCACTAAAGCATATATGCAATCCCACCACATCACTGAACACCCTCCTGTGAGCATCTTTATATTCTTCGTCTCTATTCCGTGATGATATGAATGGAGTTACCACCGCCTGACCAAGCTTCCGGGCTTGTTGACGAAAATTCCAAGGCTGTTTTATAAAAACACTGAGCCAATCTTCGACCTGCAGTCCGTCGAATCATTTGCTGACTACTTTTCTCTCAGATATCACTCTGGCGTTTCTTATAAATCTTCATGTGCTTCGCGTCTTGGATGTGAGTACAGATGTTTTTTTTTTGTTCTCGTATGATGTTTATCACGACGGTCTTCGTACTATCACTGCCGAAAGTGCCCGCCACAGCTCAATCATTCGGGCAACCCTTCTGAATTTCACCCCTTTCATTTTGCTTTTCATTTGCTGACATCCCATAAGTTACAGAGTACTCTCATCGGGGGGTTTTTTTGCTAGTATTCTTCATACATACCACCATGTTTGTTGGTCGAACCACTCTTGTGAGTCCCTCTCCCTGTCATTGTCTATTTCTTCCCTTTCTTTGGTGATGATACTGTTCGAAATAATTATCAACTAGAAGCTGTTTCTGAGCTTTGGCTTTGATTGAATTCACGTATCTCTGACTGCATAATTTCCTGTCTTTTTCGGTCGATGTCAGTTTCTCACCAAGTTACTCTCTTTTTATTTTGCAGATCTTGATTTCTTCATTGACAGTCTGTAGCTTAGTATAGCATAAGACCTTAGTGTATATTACTTGAGAACGTGCAAAAATTAAATTTATTCTTCGCTTATGTTGCTTCATCATCGGGTTGAGTTTTCTTTGAAACCTGTTTGCAGTCCGACAATGCTTGCAATGAATAACTAGTCATACTTTTGTCCTAGTGTTCGTTCTAAGTCGGGAGGGAGGAAACTGTCCAGGACGAAGCCTCACCGAAAGAGCAAAAGGTAATGAGCATCAGGGTCCCATGAACTGTGTAAGACACTCTAACGGTAATGTGCAGTTCATAGGACATACCGAGTCTGCGGCAGCCTGCAGAATCTGAATCTCTAAAACAAGTGATACATCACCATTGTTCTGGGACGCGCCTCTCAGGAAACGTTGGTAGGTCCACTAAAATGACACTGTCTAGGAGATCACTGTATATAGGGATAATCAAATCAATAAAACTAGAGTAAGACGATCCACTTAGTAAACGGAGTATAGAACCCCTTGGATAGAGTCCAATAATACGTAGCGTGACGGACTGGGGACTGTTTGAGAAATTTCGGTGAGCAGTTCCAGTGTACAGCAAATCCGCTAGTGTAAATATCCCAGTAGATATGCCAGTGTGACCCAACATTTCGGTTGGTTTCACGTCCGAAACAGAGGAAGAACGATATGTACTTGCGCGCTTAAAATGAGAAGCGCGAGGATTTCCGTTGCCGGCCGAACGAATTGTAATTTTGAAAATAACCGACCGCCTTCCAACTCCTTCAAACCTCAAGACACAAGGTAATTGTCTTGAATTCATGCCACAATACCCCTTCAAACACATTCTATGATCCCTTGGCCTCATATTGGTGTCAAATTCGTGATTCAAAAGCGAGATTTACTGCTGGATTGAAGTTGGAATGAACGGATGACTCTTGGGCGGGGGCTGGGAAGCTTTTCCTGTATGAAAGTTGCACTGACTGCTTCTCCGTCTTGTATTTCCATTATAGATGGTGAGTCTTTCTTCATCTTTGGGAGACTTCCTGCTAATCAAGATGTATCGAGTGCAGAAGGTCGAGATCGACTCCTTTTCTGGTTTCCGTATCTACCCCTCAAAGGGTAAACTTTTCGTTCGTGGGGACAGTAAAGTACGCTCATGCTTCATCTACCAAATACCGACCGCCTAATCGTTGCTTGCAGGTCTTCCGTTTCGCCAGCTCAAAAAATGCATCTCTCTTCTTGCAGAGGAAGAATCCACGTAAGATCGCCTGGACTCAGGTGTACAGGCGCATGCACAAGAAGGGTATCACGGAGGAAGTTGCTAAGAAGCGTTCACGCCGGACTGTAAAGCACCAGCGAGGCATTGTCGGTGCCGACCTTGCTACCATTGCTGCCAGACGTAACCAGACTGCTGCTGTCCGTTCTCAGGCAAGACTAGCTGCCATCACTAAAGCCAAAACTGAGAAAAAGGAGAAGGAGAACAAGAAAGCCAAAGTATGTGTATATCAGATTCTTGTCCACTTTCTTTCACTGATATCTTTTCCAGCCTGCTTCGCGCCCAAGTGGTGCATCTGGACCAAAGGTATCCAAACAACAGATGAAGGGTGGAAAGGGTGGACGATAAAGGATTTGGTCCTCGTTGATTATTCACCTTTGTATGCTCTGACACTTATGATGTCCTCTCGTTTTCCGTTACACATGCTCAACATGCGACTATCTCCTCTAAACCGGACAACGACGCAAGTGTCTTCTTTCTATTTATCATCGTCGCATACGATTCCAGTTCATGTTCTACTGGGTTCTACCATGGTTGTTAATTGCAACTAGTGTGAATCCTATGTGGTAATCGCAATGATTTATGTGAACACCTCGTGTCAACGTTTTTAGTTTCGTTAACTTCTACCTTGCCATGCAATTTTACAACGATCTCGAACGGGCTAGTCAACAGATAAGGCAAAGCTCTGCCGCTACTGATAGGGCACTGGGAGAGATAAAGCAGACAGCTTCCCAGATTTTAGTCGATATGGAAAGAGCAAGGTTGGTGAGGCAGGAGCAATTGAGGGAGATTCATCGGAATGTGGAAGCCATGCAGGAAACTGTCGATGTCATGCTTCACACAGAAAGCGGGAGAAGTGGGTAGTTGTAGATCGTACTCGATCGGTCAGTGTAGAATTTGATTCAGAGTCGATGTTCACCTTACCCGCGCTGACATTAAGTACTTTTTTCATAGGTGTTAAATGGTTCTTTGGAGATCTGGCAGGCCCGGAGGCGTGTGACTACTGACAGTGACATTGAAGTTGTTGGCAATGGATGTGGCCATTGGCGAATTGACTTTAAAGTTCAATTCGAGCAGAAATAGGAACCATATTTGACATGCGTTGATACAGCTAGTAGTTATACAACAAGGTATATTTACACAGAGTTCTTCTAAGTATGTGGGTATTCGACATATCAGAATGACTGCTGCAGTCCACAGGCTCAGCCAGGGCTATCGATGTAATAATACTATAACCCACACGAGTTATCGAAACTTCTATCGGAGGTCTTATGGTCACAAAGAACGTTGTCAGTCGTTCTGGCCACTTTTCCCAATCAAAACCGTCCGCAAATCGGAAATCAAAAGTCTGCAATAAAATAGACATAACCATCATTTCTTGCCTTGCTAGGTTTCTGCCTGCACAATTTGCGGGTCCATAAGAGAATGCGAGAAAGGCGTTCGTGTCGTTTTTAAACACATTCTCCTCGTCGTCGTCTTTCTTTGAATTTAACCAACGCTCTGGGACAAATTCATCCGTTCTAGGAGAGAAATACGATGGATTGAGGTGGAAGACTTTTGGTGGAGCCCAGACTTGCGTGCCTTCAGGGAGAAAGCTGGAGGAATTTGTGAGCTGTAGGTAAACAAAAGTTGACGTAGAATTTACGAACTGTCCAGCAATCTCTGTGCCGCCGCTGCCGTGCGGGACTTCTCTTGCACCACTAACGGGCGCAGGCGGTAGAAGACGCAAAGCTTCTTGGCTGTAAAACGAGGTAATGTTAGCTCAGCATTCAAACCGGAAGATAGCGCTGTCACAAACATGCAAGCAGCTAAGTATCGGAGTTGCGAATGTTTTGATACATCGAGAGGGTCGGAACCAGAAGGATAAACTACATCGATTTCTTGCTGTAGGCGTTTATAACATTCCGGATGGGACAGAAGAAGCCTATTTTTGGAAGTTGGTTCCGTGTCTGAATCCGTGTGCTTTTTTTCAAACGTACCAAAACAGCGCAGCGAGCGCACAAGAAGTAGTGTCAGCCCCCGCAATTACAGTGAGGACCGCATCGGCGCCTACTTCAGCCAGGCTCGGTTTGACTTTTTCTAATCCGGCTTCATCCATCTGAATGGCAAGAGTTAATCAGCGTGTGCTCATCACTATGCAAATTCGTGAAGTCCTTACAAGATGGTACCAGATATCTTTTTTTTGAGAAGGATTACGCAAACGATTGGCAGACCATTTTCTTGCAATGGGCCATAGAGGCATAGTGAACCAAGGTAAACGGTTTCTAATGTCTGGGATCCATGGTAGATGTGACAATATGCAGACACCTCTGATAACAGTGAGCAACGAACAATCAATGCCAGTCCAACTCTCATCTTTTGGATATCATACCTCATGTGAAGATGAAGACCAGGCCAAAGTTTGTGCACGTCACCCTCCTTCATCATGTTAAATCCCCGCAGCAAATCTGAAAGCGGGAGTTCATCAAAGCCAGATCTCGCAAGTACGGTGATATTCATTTACCCTAGGTCACTCATGAAATCGAATCTAGGTTCGACGATTATGTAGCTGCCGATTTATGAAAGAGCAACGCAACTCACGAGAAGAAGTTAAGCCACTGGGTCATATCGACTGCACCTTTCGTCGAAATCTGGGCATCCAGTGCGTCAACCAGTTCGTGCGCCCGGCTTGCAACGATAGATTCGTACTCCTGTAGAGCCTCGGTGCTCATAGCTCGATTCCATAATCGGCGGCGGGCTGCATGCGGATCGCCGTTCATCGTGACTAAGTTCTCTGGTCCACTCACTACACGGAATCTGATATAAGCTATGAAAGCAAGTATTTGATCGTAAGACAGAAACGGAGATTCAAAGTAATATCACAAACCTGCCCCTTTCGGTAAGCCCCCACTGCCGAGAACTGCACCTACTGCATCAACATCTGCCACAGATATTTCATTTGGTGCTATGTACATATACAAAATATCTTAGGTCTGAATCATGAATGTCATAGGAGCTTGTGGCGTACCAACTCGGACGACAGGCCCGTATTGAGCGTGGAGCGACATGAAAAGTGAGCTCTGCTGTCCTTGCCAATGATACCAGAGAGGTGCGAATTTGGTGATTTTGAACAATATAGGACCTGGAATTTTGGCCAAAGGATGGAAGGGCGAAACTCGGTAAAGGACGATAGAGGTTATCAATACAGCGTAAAAGGTGGTGTACGCGCTGAACACCAGATGATGTGGAGGCAATCTCACGAAGCCAGTAGAGTACGTCCATGACATGAAGCTGAGAACCAGAGGCTCCAAAAGCAACAACAGAATAGCTTGTCCGAATATTGCATCCGTGGGTTCATACTTGTGGAATAGCAAATGATTGGCCTGTGAGCAGATATGAGGATATAATTCCAATGGGTCAGAGAGTGGTGCTCACGAGTCCTAATAGTCCAGCTTGCAAGTGAATCATTATGGGAAAGCTCGGATAAAGTCCACGATAATTAACAGGCTTCTTATATGAGTCGTCACCGCCTTGATCCTCGGGAGAAAATTCCCGAACAGGGACGACTTGTAAGATGAAAAGAAATCTGAAGAAATCCATACTTGTCGGTCCTCAGACCTGAAATTACCATATACGCTGGACTAACGGTACAAAACGCGAGATTATATCTCGACACCTCGCAGATCATATCAGAGTTGTTTCTGTTGATCTGTATCCTGTCATCTCAATGTTTTGAGATTCAGAGAGCGCGCCTACGGGAATAGGGCAGCAAATATTTACGAGCGTCAATAGAATGGTTGGAATAGGCGCGTTGACCGGTTAACGCGGCGGCGGTGAGATAGAGTAAAACGCACTACGATGCACTACGATAGGGACAGCGGGAGTCAGTGGCCACTATCGGAAAGAACGCATCAGAATTGGAACGAATATTTGACGACTTTCCGGGATGCTCGTGTTTGAAAAGACAATTTACCTTGACGCATGAGCGCGGGCACTACAATGTCAAAAGGCGTTATTATCACCATATGCCCTGTAGGTTGTAACTTCAGACTCCGCCTTTGGCCTTTGGTTCATCGATGTCCTCAATAGATCAGACTCCGGATAGTTATAACTGCGTTGTAATACCCGGATGGAACATTCGTCGACCATATAAAAGAATAATCAAGAGCAGATCAGTCGGAATGTAGATTCACATCCAGTAAGCAGGCGAATGACCACAGTAGAACGGGTATATATCAGTAAAGGAAGCACAAGACCTAACAGTTTTTTTGAAAGGAAATACACAGATTGTATGAGCGTCTCGGGATTCAAAGCCTTGCAAGAGCCGCATGGACCATTCTTGCTTAATATTCTTATCCTGATAAGGAGGAAGTGAGGTCAGGTAATTCGAAGTCTTAACATCTTGTATGCGTCTCACCACTATTGATAATCGATATGTTCCTTCATTACAGTAAGTGGAGTGTGATGTACGGTATCTGCGTCAGATCACAGCTAGAAACTTCCGGGATCTCTAACATGAGAACATGACTCTAGGTGGATTTCAGTTCCTGCGGGAATGGACTCACTCACACTGGCTGTGTAAAGCACATATAACCTATTCCGTGAATGCCGCTTTCTCTTGGTTACTTTTCCATCTATTCGTGATATTTTTTTTGTTTGAGAAATGAGAAGAATAAAAGAAAAGATTGAAAGATATGCGCACTGCAGCTTACTGACAATGATGACAATGAGCTGTTGCGAAGTAGATCCTGTACGTGGGAAAACCTGGGGGCTCTACGTCAACTTTCGTCAACAACCACCAGCAGACAGACAGCACGCCTTGTTCAACCCTTTGTACAACTCCTGCTTCGTTTGACACGGTGAGTTCATTACTTCCGGTTCTCCTGTGGCACTTTCTTATTCAAGTCTGTGAAGCTCAGACCTCAACGCATTCATAATGTCAGTCAACAGCATAACAACATTTTTTTTGGCATTGACCTGTATCTCAAAATCCTCTAGGTCCGAACCTTACGACCCTTATCTTCCTAGGAATGGCTCTTCCTCAAATCCCTCGGGTCCTAGTCAGGGCGGAAATGCGAAGACAGCTGCTATTCAGGCTCAAATTGACGATACCGTTGAAATTATGAGAGACAATATCTCGAAGGTGGCAGAGAGAGGTGAAAGGTTGGACTCGCTACAGGATAAGACAGGTGCGCTGGTTCCCCTACTCCACTGCGCTGTAGTGTACATTCATTTCGTTCACGGCCAGAACGGGTCGCGCAGCTCTCAGGAATTGTCGGCGTACTGACGATATGATTTTTAGACAACCTTGCAGTATCTGCACAAGGATTCCGTCGTGGAGCAAACAGAGTCAGAAAGGTATGCCGCCTTTTCTTCACTTTCTTATCACATTCTACGGAACTGACCATCCTGTTAGAATATGTGGTATGTAAATTGTTATGTGTCAGCTGAGAATCACCCGGGTTTACTCATGATCCATTCTCTCATGTCGCTAGGTGGAAGGATATGAAGGTGCGTCTATATCGGTCTCTTCCCGTATAATTTTTACGAACCTTGACGTCGTAGATGCGCATTATCATCGGTCTTGCAATTGCTGTGATCATTGTTATCATCGTGGTTTCCATCGTGAAGGCAACAGGAAAATAATCACAGTTCATCCCGTTCGATTGGATTGCCGCCTTTCGAAATTTTGATGTTCTGCCCTCTGCGACAACCCTTCGCCGACCATGTTTTATTATCCGGACTGCACATATGTTATTACCCCTTCTTTGTTCGCTTATCTGTAATCTGTTCGTGGACCTTGCATCGTATTGAGTTCTTGTAGCATTACAAAAATTCCAAACGATCTTATAATGATTTTTGAGTATCGTTATGACGAAGTAACCTTTGTATTGGCTTGGTACAACTGGTAATGGCCGTCGTTCAAAATGGAAGTCTACTGACGAATCCGTTTACGATGGCATATAATTTCTCTCCATTCTCTGGTCATTGACGCCTACGTGTTCGTATCTTTAAAACCATAATATCGTGATAATTCTGAAATATATCCTTCCTTCCCTTTGTTACGATAACATTCCAGAGTTTGAGGCTGCATGTGTTGTAGCAAATGCCACAACCCTCTCCCTGTTACCAGAGGACGATGTCAAGCTCTCCATACTGTTCGCAAAAGACGACTCGAACTCCTGTTGTGTTAATGGGCTTTCTGTGCGCTGCATGCCCTCCATCTCAGATGGCGAGGAGCTGCGAGTGAAGAAAGGAAGCTGATCATCCGGCCCAGCCGGGGAAGAATGAGCTTGCAATTGTCGCTCAATTTTTGTCCATATTCGTAGAGCGCCATCATGACTTCCTGTGGCGAACATGAAAGGATTGTCTTCGGCATGGTTCCAGGCTATGCAAGTCAGGTCCCCACCGAGATCTTGGGCTCGAACATGGTGAAGCAGTGCCCCGGATTCCTGATCCCATATGTGTATGTCCCCGGCTAAAGAAAATCAAGTCAGCTGCTATAGGTATGTGAATATTTCTAGGCTTGCCTTTCCCAGCGCAGAGGACTAATTCGTCACTTTTGCCTCCAAAGTAACTAGGGCCTGCAAAATCTACCTGGGATTTAGGCATGTACGTATGCCTGATAGAGGCATTGAGTCAGTCATAGCTCGGCTTAGGGGCCTAATTTTTAACTCGCCGAAGAGTTAACCTAGCAATGTCTTTGACCATTTCTAGTTTCCATAGCTGTGGAGGGGCCTTTGCGCAGGATCAGAATATAACTTGAAGAACCATGGATGAAGCAAATACCTTGTTCTCATAGCTTACCAGTGCCACAAGGCCCGCACGAGTATTCCTTGCCAAGTGATATCCTTGACATCGTTGA